>NW_026089623.1:13157038-13252953 GCF_024586455.1 Bactrocera neohumeralis | reverse complement strand
AAATATTGTTACGCGGCTTGCAAAAATGCAAGCTTACACACAAACATACATATCTACGCTGGTTTGTAGGCGAAGCTGGTACAGCGGCAAGGGAAGAAGCAGTGGCAATTGGCGATCGTTCGTTTGTGTTTTCGGCACAGCTCGGATTATCTACCAACAACACAATGTTGTGAAGCTTTGTCGTCGCGTCATTCTTTCGACACATTGACTCTTTGATTATAAATTAAAATTATGCAGCATCTTATAATATTTTTTATGCTCTCCGCGCCGTGAACCTTCTCTATAAATATACGTTCTCTGCTTGTAGGCAAAGGCATGCTCGGGGAGATGTAATGGTGTTTGTTTTTATGAATGAAGCGAGTTTGCCTGTTGAAAGTGCGCTTGCGTTCATGAATGAAAATATTGTTGTTGCAAATCAAGCGTAAAGAAAAACACGTCGTCGGAAACACTGCTACATATTATTTGGCGGTTTTTATTTTCTGTACTTTCTAATTTTTAACCCATTCCGAAGATACACCAAGAAAGCACTACGAATATGATATCAACAAAAATTACTAGTCTATTTATTAATTACATTGGAACTCTTCCTTTAAATATTAAGATAATTGTCTTTACAACTAAATGGTATTTGGTTAAAAAAAACACATTTAGTTCTAAAAATTAAAAAAAAATCACTTAGAAACTTTTATTGGGAGCTCCTATTATTAACAAATTCAGCCAATGCAATTCGTAATTCGTGTTGTTCATAAATTTCTGGAGGATAATCAATTTCTTCCCCATCACAGCTATTATCGTCGTCATTGTTAAAGTCTTGCAATATATTATGCAAAATGCTGCAGGCTAAAATCCATCTGCAACAGCTCTTGTAATTATTTTCGTTAGACAATCGAAACCGAAGCTCTTTTAAGCTGCTAAATCTTTCTTTTAATTCGCCGAAACAATTTTCCACTCGTACTCGATATTTAGAAAAGTATTTGTTGAACCTATCCTTTTTATATTGCGACAGTTCGTTGCTATATTGCCGAAAAGGTGTAATTATATTTCTATTTAAGAGATACGCAGAATCACCGGCTATCCATTGCCTTTCACAAAAATAATTTCCAGGTGCTCGTCCAATAGCTGATTCTGCAAAAATTTTAGCATCATGTACACTGCCCCTATATCCAATTGTTGCTTGTCGAATTCTCAAAGAATAGTCGCACACTATTTGCATTTTCATGGAATACTGTTTTTTCCTGGAAAAATAGAATTCATGATCCTTAATTGGAGATTCCGACAAACGTATTTCAGTGCCATCGACATAGCCAATGCACCCTGGCAGCTCGTGCATTGTATTGGCTACAAGTTTGCGTCTTTCTTCCCTAGTTGGCCAACACAAAAACTTAGATTTCAAATTTACGATGGCAGAAATAATGCGGTCTGTAACTGTAATCACAGTTCCTCCATCTCCAACTCCAAACCAGGTTGCAACCTTTCTGATGGATGCACTATCCTCACTAGAACCAAAACGGAAAAGTGCGATCTTTAATTGCAATTCCACTGGCATTTGAGGAACCGAATTTTTATTTTTAAAAGCAGTATCTTCTTTGATTAAGCTTAAAATATGTTGAAATTCCGGATTTTCCAGTCGTAACATTTGCCGCATACGATTGTTATCGAAGTTGGGAAGGATTGTGTCAATCCAATTTGTAGATTTTGGCACATTTACGTGGCTGCATCTTCTTGAGGACAAAATTATTGCTGCACTAACATAAAAGTCCATTAGAATATCGCAGTCCTCATCTTCACTGCCTAAATCAATGCGCAAAATTATAAAAGATATATGAATATAGAAATGTGCACCTACTTGAATCTTGGAGCAGCAATTCCAACATGTTTTTTAAACCCAGTCCGTTTAGTAATTTTTCTTTTCCACTTCTGCGAGGCATTGCTTACATGTAAATATTTTTGTAGCTACACAATTTTTGACAGTTCGAATCAGCTGTTTGAAGGGTTGCTCACAGTTTGAATGTGTTATCTTGTTAAAGTTGCCACCTATTAACTTTAAAAGTAAACTCTGAATACCATAATTGTGTTGTTGGTAGAAAATCCGAGCTGTGTCGAAAACACAAACGAACGATCGCCAAAAATATTTTTTACATTCTTTGACAAATACAGTCAATCCCGATTATGTGCCACATTCAAAGATACAGATTTTTGTGGTTTGTTAAAAAAAAATTTAATATGACCCATAAGCGAGTGCGGATACTTAATCGAGTGGTACTTAAAACAATAATTTCTATGTAATTTAAAAAACAAACCGTGAAATGCAGCAAGATATAGGCAGTTAAGAGGGATGATTTTCATTTAAGCGGAGTACTACTTAACCGGATTCCACTGTACACATAAATCAGAGGAATATTGAGTATTTTCTTTGACACATTTCTTGACTTGAAAGTCGACAAATAAACTATGTTGTCAATTTTTTTCTAATATATTTGAATATTTATATTTGCGGGGTTGTCACTTTTTCCTTCTCATACAAATATCAGAAATTGTTCAATTTACGATTTTTAGCTTTTGCCATAGTCGCGAAAAGACTCTTGTAGGCAAAGGCATGCTCGGGGAGATGTAATGGTGTTTGTTTTTATGAAATCAAAAATATTTTTTACGCTCTCCGCGCCGTGAACCTTCTCTATTCTTTTACGTTCTCTGGTATTAGTATAGCCACAACGATATTGTGTACATGCAAAATGGACAGCTGTGTTGTCTTGTGCAGAGAACGTAAAAGAATAGAGAAGGTTCATGGCGCGGAGAGCGTAAAAAATATTTTGACATTTTGTACATATGTTTAGAAGTGATCTTCAATTTTGCTTCTTTTAACCGCTTTTTAGTTATGCTAGGATTAATTTTGTTGTTTTGAACATCTAAAGGTATAGCTTTTATTGTGGTATGAAATGAATTATTATAAAAGTTTACGGCTTTACGCATTTGAATAGTAATTGGAATTTTTCTTCTAAATTTAGTGTTCTGATACGTTCGGTAAGAGTACTATTTATTCTTTCTACAACTAAATTTCCCGTTTGGGAATTTATTTAAAAATTGACGGATTGGTTTTGAATTAAATTATTATGGAAAAAAAACTTTTTATATGGCCTTTAATTGACAAAAATTCATTAATTTTATCTATGATCGTTTGACTATTTCTATCGGGTAAATGGAAAGAAATGACATGTTTTAACATAAGTATCTATATGAACAATTTCATTAACTGTATTTGGTGTTTCGGTAATTTGAAATTTAGCTTTGATCAGATTTCTATCATATTTTCCACCATTTCATATGTCACAATTATTTATTATTTAACGGATTTCAATTTTTAGTTGTGAATGGTATACTTTATGCTTCATTCCCTCGTAAGTTGGAATAATGCCTGAATGTCCTACTTCCATTTTATGGAAAAACGATATTTGTCTATTTAGTTCGTATTCATCTTCGATGTCTTTCGCAAAGTTTGTACAATTTACAAAAGAAATATTTTGATTGTTTGCGTAAGTATTTGTTCTACTCCATTATGCTCTTTTTCATTAAGTTCAAAATACATAGCGATCTTACCTTTTTCGAAAAGTTTATCTATATAAAAATAAAAATGAATACCAAAAATGTATGTACGCGCATAACTCAATAACGCCTGGACCAATTTGGCCAATTCTTTTTCTTAAATGTTTGTTGAAGTTCAAGGATGGTTTTTACGGTGAGAAGAATTCGAATAGTTTCCGGAAAACCCCTAAAAACAGCCCTTTTCTTTTCCCCATACAAACGTTACAATAAATATGAATGTTTGTTTGTTAGTAACACTAAGAGAACGGTTGAACCAATCTTAATGAAATTTTTAAAGGTTGTTTGTTGTGGTTCGGGAAAGGTTTAGAAACAAAATACCTTATACTTTTCATGAGGAGAAGTCGGAAAATTGGACAATTCCAAAAAGTAACATTTTCCATACACATTTTTTTCAATTTTGGTTTGTTTTGTTTTTCAATATTTTGATTTGTAAATTATTTGAATCGTTCAATTGCGGTCGCTTACTTTTTTATTCCGGCTATCCAAAGGAAAAATTATTGAAATTTATTCAGTGAAAACTTTATGTATGTTTGAGACGATGTGATCAATTACAGATTGAAATTTGTTACGAAGCCACGAAGAGGTGGCGCTAATATTGGTCGGCGTTCTTTTTGCCATCAACGTATGGCAGCCCAAAGAAAGGCAAGAAGTACTCCCAAAATGCGATGACATACGTGCGGAATTATGGATCGCGGTCAATCAGCTAGCGATCGTAACGATATCACAGCACGACTTTTTAAACAATAGCTGCGATGTTTGATGGTCTTTATCTTGAAGCAACCTATGGTATATATGATGCTGTTAGATGCTGAATGTGTTCTGTTGAGTAGCAAAAAAGAGGTTTGCCGCACGCACACATTCTTTTTTGGATGCGGATGGTGATTACACCAGATCAAATTGATAAAATCATTTCAGCGGAAATTCCTGATTCAGAGATAGATTTAGAATTATACGAAGTGGTGAAAACCAATATGATTCATGGACCTTGCGAACCTTACAATCCCACTTTGATTTGTATGTTTGACAATAAATGCACGAAACACTACTCATGTGCTTTTCTTTCGGAAACGGGAATGGGAAATGATGGATATTAACTGTATCGGCGTCACTCACCAGACGACAATGGCAGAACATTTAGCATTTAGAGGCGTGAATATCGACGTTAACAACACATCGAAGTTGACAACACGTGGGTCGTACCATATTCGCCCCTTTTGTTTAATTCACATTCAAAACTCATGTCAATGTTGAATATTGCAGATTGGTGTAATCGATCAAATACGTTTGCAAGTACGTCACCAAAGAAAGCAACATAGCGGTTATTGGCCTTGAACGATATGAGATCAGCAGTATCAAATGGGTCGATATGTGAACTGCAATAAAGCGCTTTGTAGGATATTTACTTTTGCAATTCATGAAAGTTTTCCGACTGTTTTGCGTCTCGCGGTTCAACTTCATTTAAGTCATCGCGTATTGTGAATGGTACAGTGTGTGCAACATTTTGAGAAGCATGCCAGCAGTAGCATTTGCTGGAACATGATAATCACTGGAAACAGACGAAGGACAATGCGATAGTACTTCGCATGCCACTGAAGTTCCCATACTTTTCGCGAAGAGCATTTCGACATATCAGCCTTTAAATTCGCGTTAATTATGGGATACGAAAAAATGACATTGCCGATGACATTTTACATTGTATTCGCTAAGAATTGGAAATGGACAAATTTTGGTTGATACTTCCAGTGGTTTGATATCAATTTCACCTCCCTTTTGTCAATTCACTTCAACGAAAGACGAACTCATCACGAATGTTTATCCGAACATTGGCCAAATTATCGTAACTGCGATAGCTTGAGTGCACGAGTAATTTTAGCTGCCAAAATTACCGATGTTAGTGATTTAAACTGGAAGATTCAAAGTCAAGTTCCGGGAGGTTTGCGCTCATATAAATCGATCGATCGTCTTGACAAGGAAGACGAAACCGTAAATTATCCAGTGGAATTTCCAAATACCATACCAAGCCTGCCCCAGCATCATTTGCGTCTTAAAGTTGGATCTGTCATTATTATGTTTCACAATCTTCATGCGCCGAAACTGCGTAATGGAACCCGAATGATTATGACGTAGTTATCGAATACAAGGGACAGCCATTTCAGTTCAAACGTATTCAATTTCCAGGGAAAATTGCCCATGCGTTGACAATCAACAGGACACAAGGAAATCGGGAAATGCTATGTTTTTCACACGGCCAGATATAAGTATGTGGTGTGTTGACGAGTTGGAAACCCATCTTCTCTGTATATTTACGCACCAGAACAGAAATCAAAAAATTTTGTTTATTAAGTTGCGCTACATAAAAAAAATGTAGAAAAATCGTAAATAAATCATTTTCGACAGAATATAATTTCAACTTTTTTTCATTACAAAACACATAATTTCACGCAGGGCAACTGCTGCGGGATCAGCTAGTTTACAATATTAATGACGTTGTGAGAGTTGATAGCTCTTATATCAATAAAAATGCGTTTGCTTTTGAAAATATATTCTACTTCTTTTTCTTTTGCTTCGACTAAAATTAATTGCTGTTTGAAACGATTTACGACTGTATTGAGAATGAAAGTGAGTATAAAGATTTTCTTCACGAGAATGGCTAGTTTGGACTTCTATTGAAAGCATTGTTTGGTCTTGTTGTTCACCAGCGTTTAAATCTTTTATTTGCAACATTTTGTTAAGGGTCATTCCCAAATTTTCGGAGTTGACCATGTTTATTTCATCACTGTTAATTCGACTTAGAAAATCTGCTATTTTATTTTCTTTGTAGTCTTGGATTTATATCCTTACCAGAATTTTTCTTCTGTACCCATTTAAGTGGTTGGTGATCTATTTTCAGATCGAATTCTCTTTCATATAAGTAGGGTCTGTAGTATTTTACTGACCACACTATTGCTAATAGTTTCTCTTCGATGGTTGAGTAGTTTTTCTAGTGAGTATTTAATGTGCGTGAAGCATATGAAATTGGAAATTAAGCTTGCGTGAGAATTGCGCCAATAGCAAAGTTGCTAGCGTCTGTAGTTAATTTAAATCTTTTTTGTAAAAATTGGATACCTTAAAAAGTCGAAAGCGGTTATATAACTTGGGTTATTAACGTTAGTTTTTGCATCTTTTTTCAGATATGCGACCATAGGATAAGCTATTTTAGAATAGTATTTTATAAATTTCCTATAAAAGCCGGTAATTGCTAAGAAAGATTTTATTTGCTTTTGAGAAATTGGTAACTTTAATTTTTGGATAACTTCAACTTTCAGGAGTTAGTATATGGTCTAGAAAGTCTCTTTCTTTCTTTAAAAAACTGCATTTTTCAAAACGTATTTTCAATTTTACTTGTTTTAGTTTTGTAAAAATTGTCCGCATATTGTTCATATGTTCTGACAAAGAAGTACTAAAAATCAAAATGTCGTCTAAGTATACAACGCATATCTTGTTTATAGAATCACGAAGTACTGAGTTCATAAGACGTTGGAATGTGGATGGAGCATTTTTAAGACCGAATGGCATTCTAAAGAATTCATAGTGTCCTAACGGAGTAGAAAGCGCTGTTTTCTTTTTATCGTTTTCATTTACCAATATTTGATGAAATCCTTTCGCGAGATCTATAGAGGAAAAATATTGTGCTCTTCCTAGTTTATCCATGATACCATCGATATTAAGTATCGGGAATTTATCGCTAACAGTAATTTCATTGAATACCATACGCCATTTTTTATTTCCGTCTGCATCCGCGTTTTTGGGGACTATCCACAAAGGGCTGTTGTAAGCAGAGTTGCTTTCTCTAATTATATTAAGTTCTAACATTTCTTTTATTTGTTTGTGTATTTCTAATTCATGTACTTGTGGATACCTATAAATTTTCGAATAAATAGGTATATCGTTTGTTGTAATAATTTGATGTTTAATTTCATACGTAAAAGGAAGTTTATCTTCTTTTTTGAAAAGTAATTAATTAAATTCTTGTAACAGATCTTTTATCGATTTGCTTTCTTCGATATTTAAATGATTCAAGTTTAAGTTTTCCATATCACTGAATTTGAGTGGGCAAATTTCCGTTTTTTCATAAGGAATTTGTAGATCAAAATGGATTATGTTTCCTAATAAATCAATAAATGCCTTCAGCCTTAAAAGGAATAAGAAAATTTTGTCCTATAATAGCTTCGTATTTGTTGCTATTAAAATCTATTACTTTCCATGATAAAGTACCTAAGACGTTAAATTCTTTCGGAAAAGGTGTTACAATTTTATATTTTATTTCGTTAATTCCGTTGATAGTTCCACATTATTAAAAAATGTACTTCTTTTTCTTCACCATTGCCAATTTCCATCAAATTTGAATTATTGGACAAACGACTTGTAAACGACTTGTGCTTGGATTGTAATCAACGCTCTTTTGTCCTGAAGCAATTTTAATTTTGAATATCTTCTATTATTTCATTTGGTGTTTCCGTTTCGGTTATATGTGCCCATCGATTTTCTCTAACAGTATATCAACTAGGTCCCTATCTACATTTTCTGGTTTGGAAATGCCCGGTTTTAAAGGATCGAATTCTTCTTGCCTTGTGATTACTCTCTCCAGCTCGGCGATGGTTTGGTTTAGATTTTCCATTGTTGTAGTATTTGTAGATAAATCGTTTTAGTTGTAATGTTGCGTAAAAGTAAAGATGTATTCTCCTTTTATTTAGAAAACTTTTGAGCGTTCTAGAAACTTTTTTATTTGTATTTTGTTTTTAGTAGTAGGCCGCTATCCTTATTATTTTTCGCGTAACTGTATATATAGTCTTTGCTAATAGAAATTTTTCTTTACCTTTTTTTTTATTAGCTTGTGGTGAAACATAAATATTTTTTTTTCTGTTTTCAATATTTTCACTATAACCAGTATTACTTGGCGTGTTTTGTTTTATTTTGATGGCTATATTCGATTGTCCGTAACTGTATATATTTTTATGTTTTAGAATTTTTTTTTCTTTTTTTAATAATTGTTAAATTGTTTAATGTTCACAAAATTTTTTTAACTCTTTTTATTAATATTTTTTTCGTTTTCGTTTTATTTCATTTGTTTTATTTATTTTTTTTTAATATATTTTTTTTCGATAAAAAAAAATAATGAAGAATAAGGTAGGAGCACGCTTTACCACTGTATGTTGAAGGTTGGTTTTTTTGGATCTGCAAATATATTTGTCTTTAACTTGCTTTTTTGTTGCGTTTAACAAAACGGTTGTAAAAATATAGTTGCTTTTATTTCGAAACTATGCTTTATATATACATACATTTGTATATGTATATGTGTCGATACTATACTTTTTACACAATTTTGTTGTATATTAAACAGTATTATTTTACTGTTTTTTTCGAAACTGTGCTTTATATATACATATATGAATAAACCGCAATTTCCGTTGTTACTGTTTTAACGCGTGTTGCAAGCTGTAAATTTTCGCCTTTTACAGCAAACAATTTTGTTTTACATTAAACAATATTATTTTACTGCAATACAATGGGTTGTCAAAAAAGTCTTGCGGTATTTTTATTGAATTTTTTTATTTTTTTTTTTATTGAAATCGAAATGAGTTTTTGATGACTCATGCCCAGCTCTTGACCGATGCTACGGCTGCTACTATGCCGGTCTCTTTCGACCAATTCAGCGATTTTATCGCAATTTTCGACGACAGGCCTTCCAGAGCGTGGCGCATCTTCGACCAACTCTACACCAGAACGAAAACGTTGAAACCATCGTTGTGCGGTGGAAATGGAAACTGTATCGGGTCCATAAACTGCACAAATGTTATTGGCGGCTTGAGATACATTTTTGCCTTTATCGTAGTAGTACTGTAAAATATGCCGTATTTTCTCTTTATTTTGCTCCATGTTTGCGACGTTATAACTCACGAACGACTTAACAGAAACGACAATCAATCAAACACGTGTTAGCGCGTTAAATGAGCTTTCCAAAAAGGTATAGCATGACCCGATGCGATAAAACTAGAACTACGCGCTTTCAGTGCCAACTAGCGAAAATACCGCAGGACTTTTTCGACAACCAATATATGTACATATGTACGAGTATGTATATAAATAGCGAAATTTTTCCTTTGTCGAAACTGTTCTTTTTGTGTGATACGTGACACTAGCACTTTCTAGCACGACTTGCAACTTTTTATAAAATTATTATATATTATATAATTATATTAGCACTTATTTTCGATTCTTTTTTTTCAAAATTTAATGCGTTATGTATGACGCTTTCTTTTCACTTAACATTTGTCATGTGATTTTTTTTATAAATTTGGGTTTGATTTTCACCAAAAAAATTTCTGATTTTTTTTCTCACTGTAGCTTTCGTTTTTTGTAAATTTGAGTTCGATTTTCACCGAAAAATTTTTGTTTTTTTTTTGATATTTCACTGTAGCTTACGTTTTTTTATAGAATTTTGTACTATTTTCGCACTTTTCTTCTTTTTTTTAATGCATATTTTAGTATTTATTTTAAACTTTTGGAACTTTTGTTTGTTCTATATTTCTGACTAATTTTCGTTTAATTTTTTGTAACATTAATATTGATTTTTTTTCTTTTCGGCATGAAACTTTCGATAATTTTTTCATTTAAACTTTTTGTATTTTCGGTAATACGTTTGTTCGCTTTTTTGATCTTTTGATCAAAGTTTATCCGACAGCGTCAGTTATGGTTTTGGAATAAAAAAAGCTTTGGCCTTTTTCGCAACCGTCTTTATTGAGATGAATCTTAAGATAATTGACATTGCTTGTTAGTTTTCTTACACCTAGGCTAGCTGTAATAACATTCTTAGTTCGCTTAATTCTAATATTAAGATTAACTGTATTGACATTCTTTGTATGTATATTTATAGCTGAGTTGATGTTGAAGTTGACATAACATGAATACGCTCACTCTCAACTTAACTTAGCTGAATTTGGAACCCAAATTCTATGTTCATATGTTAGTACGATATTAAGCATTTACTATATATGTACATACATATACATATATAATTACTACATGTTTATAGTATAGGAATGTAACTCGCACGCTCTTTGGTACAGTCGCAGTGGAAGAAAATCAGTCCTATTACTTTCCGTACAATCTCTGTATATGTATGTACAATGTGCAGGGATCACTAAAAAGATCTTATTATAGGTATACCCTATAGGAATAACGGATAAAAAAATATAAAGAAGGGCTAAGTTCGGGTGCAACCCAACATTTTATACTCTTGCAACTTGCAAGAATCAAAGCCAGGAAAATACTTTAAGGTGTAAAACCAACCATATAAAGTAAAGTTAGCTGGATGTTCGAAAATCCTGATATTAGTTACATATATAGGGGCAAGGTCAAGTTTAAGCTCAAATTTATCTTTTTTAGTCATACAGATACACTGTTATGGGTAAAACAAGCTCTCTTATTTTCATTGGGATAACTCACATACTGAACACTTTTTATTGCATTTAAATAATTTTTGGTCATAAGGTGTTTTTAGAGCATTATTGGGGCAAAGTTTTATACCGTGGTGGTTATTGTCCTATTTCGTAAAAAGAATGCACGTATTAAATTTTGTCGAAATGTCCGAGATATGGGATTTCACAGCCGTCCCATACTATCTCGGAGGTGAAATTTAATGCCTCTGGCGTATTTAGATATTGATTTATCGTGCTTTTAGTAATTTTTAACAGTACCGTTACATTGGGAGTGAGCGGGGTTATCTTCCGATTTCCTCCATTTTCAGATTGTAGGTAGAAGTTCGTATAAGATTTATACCCAGCAAATTTGGTCATCGTAGCTTAGGATATACTTGTACTTGTACATGAAAATTGATTTCAAAAAATTTTGATTACGCCCATCTACGAACTCTATTTTTTTTGGCGCCAAGGAACCCACATACCAAGTTTCATCGAGACATCTCAATTTTTACTCAAGTCAACTATTTTTTATTTTCAGTTTTTATTTCGTCGCCTTCTGACAGGTGAGTGTCGCTAGAAAAAAATAATATCTACTTTTACACAAGTTTTCACTTAATTGTATATATTTTAGGCACAAACATATACTGTTATGAGTAAAACACGCTTTGCATTTTTCAAGGAGATAACTCAAATGTTGCCCGATTTCTCCACGTCTAATAATTCTGATTCCATAAATGTTTTGGGATATATATATATATCTATATATCTATATAGATATAAATCTGTTGATGATTAGATGATTTGTTGGAGTTAGGTTTTAACCAAATTAATTTCATTTCAAACTCGCTTAGTAAGTTACTAGATCTGGTTTACGTTGATAACAATTTCATATTTTCTGTTATCTCATGTGATCCTTTGGTTCTGCCAGAGAACTCCCAGTTTAATGAAACCTTTTTACATTTATTGGAAAGATATGTTCCGAAATGTGTTGTTACTCAAAGAATAAGTTCTAATTTGTGTTTTTCGAGAAAAAAACTCGTTTAGTTGTTGAATATACAAAATATTCTAAATTGCGTCGACAATTCGTTGAACTAAAAAAAATATGTTATAATAATTACATAAACAAAGTAAAAAATAATATTATACGTAATCCAAAATTGTTCTATGGTTTCGTCAATTCCAAATTCTAATTTTCTGTCCGCCTTGAAAAATAAGTCTACTATGTCCACTGACAATCACACTACTTCTAATATGTTTGCTGAATTCTTTGCATCCAATTACTCTTCAAACTCTTCGAAAAAGGTTTCATATCTGCATAATTTAGTTCCGATTTCTATATTTAATGCACCTACCATTTCCGAAGTAGACGTCTTACATCAATTAACACTAGAACTACCACAATTTTGTCGAAGCTATTTCTACCAAAACCAGTCAAAATGACAGGTCTTTAAAAAATACGTAATAGTGAAGTTTATATAATAGTTTATTTATTTGTTACAAGATTGGTCGCTTACAAAAGGAATTTTGTGCTGTGTAGTACGTGGGGCCATGATCCCTAAATGAATATTCATTTCATCACTTAAACAATAACAAGAATTATAAGTATAATAAAGAAAATATGATTCGGTTTAAAAAAATTAAAATAAATTCTCATATTAAATTTAAGTTAATTTTATAGTATAAGGTAAGTTATTTGGTATATTTATAATTTGCCACATTTCCTAAGCACATAGATTTTCTTTTGAGTGCATTTTCCGCATACAAAATTTTTACAGATATTACAAATGGTGCTAGTTTTATTGAAGTTGTAGGTACAATAGTTTCTCGTGATTCCATTCCTGGTTTAACATTTTTCTCGGTATTTTCAATGGCAAGTTCATCTGCTAATTGAAAAAGAAAATCTTTTCTGGATATCTTTTCACCTGTTGTTTCTCTATATAAGATCCAGGCATTTATGCCCGAATTAAAGTTTACACTTTATTATTTTCTAAAAAATATATTTTTAGCTCCGTAGAGCGATCTTTATTTAATCACTTAATGAACAGAAAAAAGAGATGTTGTATACAAGCGGGTGCTTGTATTTATACAAAAAACTTAGCTTCAAAGTAATATGTTTATCAGTTGTAGTTTTGTGGTTTCTATTCTATTGTGGAAAAGTACTGAAGTGGAAAAGTACTGATGTGGATGACAATTAGTTTAGTTATTTGGATAGTGTTATCTTATAGTAAGTGATGTCAGCTTACTGCTAGGCAGATGTATATGTGTGGTAGCTATTATCAGTTGGGTTCAGTGTAAGTCATGTATTAACTCCCCCCTCCTTTATTGAGAAGATCTCCTGATCTTTTTATACGCTTGTGATTGCATCTTTCTTTATGAGATGTTCCAATCCTTGAGCCTTCAGTATTTGTTCATATCTTTTTTGTTGATTTTCTTTAAGTTTTAGAGTTTTACATTTCAATATTTCATAATACAATTTAAAACTTAAGTATATTGTTGTAGCTAGTATACATATAATTATTAGGGTTACAAATATGCTTTGTATTGGGTGTTCTTCGTATGGTATAATAAATTTATGTAGTTTTTCAATGTTATTAAATTTATATTTTGAGTTTGATTCTAATATATCTAGGATTTTAATATTATTTTCTTCTTGTGACAGGGTATATTTTTTTATTTCCTCGTTTTGATTGTGAAATGTTATATTATTTAATTTTATATTTTCTTTAAACTGCACTAGGTATGTTCCTGTGATAGTTTCATTATTTATTTTATTTTTACCATTTATTAAAATATTTCCTTCATTTATTTCAATTATTTCTTCATTTGATTCTTCTTTTACATTGCATTGTGCTTTGAGGTTTAATAACATTGGTATTGTACAAGTATCCGTTTTAGTTTCTTGACATATAAATTTTGATAAAATATTTTTACATTTGTTAATTCTTTTTATTTCGTTTTTACATTTAGATACTTTATTGTCTAATTGTAACTTCCCATGTCGATATGCTATTGGTGTAATATCATATGTTTCACATTTTTGTTTAATTATAGGGTTTTTATATTTAATAATAAATGAGTTGTTAATTCTACAAGTGTGTATATCTGAATATTCCATTATATTTATTACAGGAATGTCTGAATTCTCTAATTTAATAATTTTTTCTATATCTTCCGTGTTTAACGATGCAGAGTAAAAGTTTTTATTTTTACCGAAATTGATTGGTAAAGTTAAGTCTTCAAGTTCTTTGAGTATTTCTTGTAGCATTACTTGTTGATGAATTGTTTTATAATTAAAGGATTCCAACAGTTTTTCGAAGTGAGTGTTGATTAACCTCTGTTTATTATTATTTTCTACTATAACATTAATTTGTTGTTTTATTTTTATCATATCGTCATGATCTGGTACGCCTGTTATAAAGCTAAGTGCTGATCCTAAGAAATTGATGCTCCTTTTCTTTCTTCTAATTATTAATTGATTTTTTAACACTTCTATTCTGTTGACTAAGGCTATGTCCCTATGTAATTCCGGAGAGTTTTTAGCTAAGGTTGAGAGTGTGTCATAATGTTCTAAAATTTTTGTTAAGTTTATCATGTGATATAAGTAATCTGATTCATTATAAATGTATGACGGATATGTCTCGGTTAACATAAACTTTTTATTTTCCACATTAGTTATTTGGTATTGTAGTGATTTGTTCACTAGAATTATTAATATTATTATCGGGTAGTACATTTCGTATGTTATCTTTGTGTATTAGTTTATTTTTCGTTGTAAGCACCGTATTTTCTTTATTTTCTTTTACTATGTGTTTAATATATCTTTTGTTATATTTTTGTCTTCTACTACTTTTCTCATAAATTATTTGTCCTGGTTTAAAATCTTTTTGGCTTCTTTTTTTATTATGGTATTCTAACATACGTTCTTGGTTTTTTTCTATATTATTTTTCACTTTTCCGTTAATTTCCTTTTGATTAAAAAATAAGTCTACTGGTTTTTCCTTTATCACCGAATGAATAGTCCTGTTATATTCCTTGACTGCTGAGAATATTTCTTCTTCCGTAGTTGTAGTTCTGTCGTTAGCTAAAGTCCTCGCGATTTCTAATATCGTTGAATGTAACCTTTCTACTTGTGCGTTGAAAGTTGAATGATTATTTGCTGTCTTTTCGTGTTTAATTTGTAATTTATTTAATAATGCGGTTGTGCCTATGCCGACGAATATGCTTTCATTATCGGTCATGAGTTCGGTACAGTTCGGAAAAATTTGTGATAACACTTCTTCTATTATTTCATGAAAATGTAGTTTACTTCCTAATTTACGAAAATATGCGTATTTAGTAAATCTATCTATAGAAGAGAGATAACTTTTGCCATTTATATAAAATATGTCCATTTGTACCTATGTGCCTGGAGTATTTGGTACTGGGCTTTTTCCTAATAGTTGTTTAATTGGTTTCCTTTCATATTTATTCTCCATGCAGTTGACACAATTTTTCACTATCTTTTCTGTGTCTCGTTTTAGTGTTGGCCAATAACAAGTTTCTAATATTTCTTTATAGTTGTTTAAAGCGTTTCTGTGTGCTCTCTTGTGTGTAAAGTCTAATATATTTTCCTTATCTTTTTGTTCTATTATATCGTGTAGTTTATTTTGTGTAAATACTTTGTAGTAGGTTAAAAATATGTTTGCTATCTTTTCTTTGTGTTTATGCCACGTCTCTAAGTCAGTGTGGAATGCTGTTACTATTTTAGGTTTCATTATTTGTTTTAATGTTTGAATCATATATTCTTCAGTGTTATATTTTATTTCGAATCGTTCGTGTCACGGAAATATAGTTGTTGCTGTTTTTTCGTTTGTTTGTGACGGTGTTAAAATAATTTGGGTTTGAAATGAATTTAATGGTTTTGCTATTATTTTTATGTTTCTTGGTGCGGATGATTCAGCTGAGTGCATTGACGTATCTGACATTATGTTTATTTGTCGTGATAAAGCGTCTGCTACAATATTTTCATGCCCTGGTTTATATTTTAGCTTGGCACCGTATTCTTCTATCAAATTTTTCCATCTCTTTAATTTAGTATTCGGGTTTTTTTCTGATATGGAAAATATTAAAGACTGATGGTCTGTGTATATAGTTAGGTCTGCTATTCCGTATAAATAATTTCTAAATTTCTGTAATGCCAAAATTATGGCTAACATTTCCTTTTCATTTGTAGAATAATTTTGTTCCGTTTTCGTCAATGTTCTTGATATGAATGATATAGGATTTCTTCCTTGGCTTAGTACTGCTCCTATTGCGTAGTTACTAGCATCTGTGGTTAAGTCAAACCCTTTATTAAAATCTGGTTGATATAGTTCAACTTTTTCTTTTAATTTATTTTTTATTTCATTTATAGCATTTAGTGCTTCTTTATCTAATTGTAACTATACGTTTTTACTTTTATTTTTTGAAATATTTCCGTTTTCTCCTCTTAGGTAGATTGTTAATGGCTTGCATATATGTGCGAAGTTCTTCACGAATTTCCTATAATAGGAGGCTAGTCCTAAAAATGATCGTAATTCCTTTAGTGTTTCAGGAATTTTATATCTATTTATTGCGTCTATCTTGCTAGGGTCCACGGTGATTCTTCCGTTATGGATTATGTGTCCCAGAAATTCAGTTGTTGTTTGAAAAAAATTGATTTTTCTTCCGAAATCTTCATATTTGCGAAGTGTAGTGTTTGTACTATATTTGTAACATCTTTGATATGTTGCTCTGGGTCAGCAGAGTAGATCAAGTCGTCGTCGATATAGACATATGCACACTTCCCAATATATGTTCGGAGAATATCATCCACACATCTCTGAAATGTTGCCGGAGCGTTCTTTAATCCAAACGGTAATCGAAGGAACTCATATTTAGCTCCATTTACCGAGAAGGCTGTTTTTTCCCTATCTTCTGGTTTAATTAATATTTGGTGGAATCCACATTCCAAATCTAGTGTTGTAAAATATCTTGCTTTCCCTAAATTCTGTAACGTCATTGTTATATCTGGAATTGGATATCTATCTGCGACCGTTTGTTTATTCAGTTTCTGAAAGTCTATCACCATTCGTTTCTTTGGTTTTCCCTCTTCGTCTAGCCCTTTCTTTGAAACTGTCCATATTGGTGAGTTGTATGGACTCTTGCTTTCTTTAATAATGTTGTTTTTTAATAATTTTTCTATTTCTTGCTTTACGAAATCTTGGTCTGCATAAGGGTATGGATATTGACGAACCCAGACTGGCATGAAGATAATCGAACCATAGTATCCTTCCATGTTTTACAAATTTTAGGCATTTCCCTTTTGTTTCCGCGAATAGTACCAACCAATGTTGTTTTTTTGGCTAGCAATTGAGATGCCAGCGGTAAGCTTTTGAAAAAGTTGTCGGTTGTTATATTTCTTCCCTTCATAGTGAATGGTTCGATAGAGGCTTTGATCTTACTCGTGTCTCATCTTTTCCTAAATAAGGAAACCCATTCACAATATACTTAGTTTGAACATCAGATGCTAGCCAAAATTTTATCCCAAACTTGTCGGGTTTATTCGGCAAATATTGAGTGAATTTGCATCTAGCTTTTGTTGACAAGAATTGTTCGTCTATTGTGATATTTTGTCCTGGTTTGTAGCATTGCATAAGAAGTTTGGTCCCCATTATTCGTTCCATAGATATGAAACTTTTAAATTTTTTGCTTCGAATGCTCCCCGTCCATATAAAACTCCAATGAAAGCATTTAATGTTGTTGCTGTTAGGATCCATTTTTTACGCAAAACTCGAGATGCTTCTAATTTCGTGCAAGATCTTATATGTTCAAGCATACGATCGTCGATTACTAAAAAAAGCGCTACTTACTTGACCTTTCATAACAATCTTCCAGGACAAGACCCTTCTTGTATTTTTTCCCAACAAGTTCCGTCCGCAGCAATTTCATTTTGATTATCTTGTCGTATACTTTCATTTTCATCTTCAGAACTAGAACGCACTTGCATACATCTTCTTTTACGAGAATTCAAAATATTTTCAAATTCACTGTCACTTTCTGAGGAGTCCTGAATATTTTCTTCGTCCAAAACCGCATTGTCACTATTTTCACTCTCAAAAATTACTTCTTGGGTACCGCATACTTCATTTTCAATTTCTTGATCACTGTCATAGAGTTCATCATCTTCAATATCAGAGAATTCCATTGCTATATCGTTCAGATTTTCCAAAATTTCAGATATTTTCAAACGTTTTGTCATTTTCAGGGCCTATAAAACTAAAATCACAAATAATGCTTACATAAAGATTATATTTGTAATAATTTTCCTCACCTTATACTAATTGAAAAAAAATGCCGTTTATTATAAATTATATAACTATTCTAAGATTTTTCCTGATAATTATCATCATCATACTGAATGACACAAAATTCTAAGAAATTCTAAAAAGTTCTAAGAAACACTATGTAGTTATACAAAACAAGTAATCTTGTTGATTCGTGATCGGTAAGTAAATCGCAGCATAATTTTACATTTTAACAGGAAGCAGTCATTTTGACTGGTGCTCGTATAAGTACTCATGATACGAAATTATTTTGTGTTCGTTGAATAAGAGAAAAAGTCTATTTATAATACTATTTCTTAAGTTATCGCTGGAAAAGTCAGACATTGTTGAGAGAAAAAAAATGTAACATTAAGGAGACATTTTAAAACAAAACATTTTGACTGGTGTGGTAGTTCTACTGTTAAATACATATGTTAAAATAATTATTTAATCATGGCCCAGATATACGTACCTACCCCTAACAAAACTAGTTAATGAATCTCCAAAGCAAGGCTTTTTCCATCAATATGGAAAGGGTTGGGGTCAAAATTCTGCTTTTTTGGAAATTCTGCATTCATAATTCCGGAAGTCGGAACACCGGGAATCAAAGTTATGGAAGTCAATATTCTGGAATTCAAAATTCTGGATAATGAAATTCTAAATTGCAAAATTCTGAATGGCAAAATTCTGTAATTAGTGCGCACTTTTTTGTTATCAACACGCATTTTTAATCATTAATTACAGAATTTTGCCATTCTGTAATCATATGTTTTATGGCCTAGTAAGTAGTTTTTTACAATTGCATGATTGTATTTGTTATTGTTATTTCTTTGTTTGTTGTTCTTCATTGACTTTTTTGTACTACCATAATGATTTAGTTTACTATGTACCTACATATACATATATGTACTGACTAAGCAATGTGTTACTGCAATTTCATTAATAAAAAGGTGCTAAATATTTTTGTGAAATGATGGAAATAATAACTGTGGTGAAGTCCAATAAAGGAAAAGACATGTTAAACGCCGACGGCTACTTCTTCTATGTATTTGGAACGAAAAAATAAGAAAACATTTATCTGGACTTGTTCTGAACGAATTAAAAACAAATGTACCGTGCGTATTGTCACACAATTCGATGGCTGTGAACATGTTATACGAAAAAAAAGAAATGAACATTCTCATGATCCATTAATGTAGTATCTATTTGATCTTTATTTGTTAATAATGTTGTTTTTTGTCTTTCCGATAAACATGTTTGAATTTTGGAATTATTTTGGAAGTTATGTTTTGTTTATGTTATAATATTATGGATGTATAAGCAAATTTAAATAAGATACACGATTTGGCTCAAATTTTGGGGAAAAAATTTCCATAATTAATTTTGGAAAACGTAAATTCCGGAATTATGAAAAACCAGAATTTTGAAATGCAGCCAAAAAAGACGAAGGAATTGCGGAATTCCGATTTCCAGAATTTTTTCGACCCAGAATTTTGATTCCAGAATTTCGACTTCAGAATTTTAATTTTAGAATTTTGACCGTTTCCCATTTCCTTTGCATAAGAGTGGATTTAGGTCACCCATTAAAAATTATAGAGGAGTAGTCAAGTTGTCAGCAATATTTAAACTTTTTGAAGCAATTATAACAGAGGAAATAACCTTCCGGATTTCTCTAATAATTTCTTGTCCTCAGCACGATTCTTGTAAAGGGAAATTTACCGTAACTAATTTGCTAGAATTTGTAACACATGGAAAATAAGTATACTGATACATATTACATACACAGATTTAAGTAAGGTATTTGAGAATTCAATTATTCAATAATCTGGATTATTTTGAATAATCTGGATCTTCTTGGTTTTTAACCAATATTTCTAAAACGGGTGTCTTGATCCTAGTAATAAAACTCAACAAGTTATACAATATTTAACGATAATTTTTCTGATTTAATAAATGTCCCCTAATGATACTATATATCGTCTCTTATTAAGTATTCAAGTATTTTATTATATGAAGGCGATGTAAAATTTTTCATATACTCTAAATAGTGAAAGATCAGGCAGCTTAGACCTTTACTTTTAAAATTTTGCAGAACAAACTTTGTTAATTTAGTTAAACGAACCATTCTGCCGTAAGCGTCACGATTTTAATTCTCATTTCAGCATATTTGATTTAACAAGCTCACTCTTTACCATTACAAAAATTATTTTACCCATTCTTGACAAGTAACATTTAAAAATAATTAACTTACTTCAACCTAATTCTTAATTTTTTGTGCTGAAATTTTTGTTTCAGTAGCTGAGCAGCTTAAGGGGCTATAGTAGTGTGACACTTAAAAAAAACAAATTTTTGTTTGTTCAATAGCTTATATTTCCAAAAATATCCTGTGAAATCGGCAAAATCGTATCGTGAATAGATTTTGAATGACAGCGTAAAAAGAATGGCAGGTATAAAAATATATAAATGAAACTTTAAACGCGTTTTTCTCGAAACGACACTTTTCAAAATTTCTGACATCATTGACCGATCGACTTCAAATTAAAACACAGTAATGTTGAATAAATTTACTATACAAAGACCTACGATCTTTTGATTGGTTGAAAATTGTCAATTTGGTATTAAAAAAATGAAAATTTAGTACCTAAAAAAACAAAGGATCGCGTCGGTTGGGCGGGAGGAGAGTAATCGTTAGGTATTATTATATCCAGCATAAAGTCAGCTGGAAGTTTGAAAATCTTTATATTAAGTAAATGAGGGCTCAAAAAGTATTGGCCCGATTCAACTCATTGCTACATACTAAATTTAGTTCAGATCGGTCGGTCGGGTGCCGAGATATGTGAGTTCAGCAAAAAGTGGGCGGTGCCACGCATATTATCCAATTTTCACACCGGCTCAAATAACGTCCTCTCATATAAACTCAATTATTTGTTTGTGTACATTAAAAATCCAAACAAAAAAAAAAAAAAATGTCCTTGTTATTTATATGGGAAATCGAAAATATCGATGAGGCACCTCTTAATTTTAATATTATAGCAAATATATATAGTAAATTGTAGAATTGCTCGTTTCATGTAAGCATATTCTAGTACAAGTTTTGCTTATGTATAAATTATGTGGATGATTTATACGATACGTACTGTACATATAATATCCTCTTAATGGAATATTTCACTTCTTTATAAACTGCGCAACTGCAGCAAAATTTATCTGATGATAGCGAGGAGCAAGGTTTTAATACAAAATCCATAATAAGTTTTGAACTGAGAATCAAAATTAACTTGCGTTTGTTAATGTCGAAAGTAAGTTGGAACAAATAACTATATTGATATTGTATTTTAGAAATAAAAAACTGTTGCTCAAAAGTACTTCAATCATAACCACACTCAAGTAGAGAAAGTGATATTCAAAGTGTATTGAAGTGTTACCATGAAACCTTCGAAGATAAGTTTAATTTACTGTAGAGGTTTACGTTATGTTGCTGAAAATCGAATCTCTCTACTTTTTTAATTTTTAAGCTACCGAAATTATCTATAAAAATAGCAAAAATCAGAAATGGTGCCAATATATTTAAGTAGTGTCCAACGAAGTGTAAGTTCTATAGTGCAACGTATGTATAAAAAATATCAAAAAATTTAACATTATTCTATCTACTTATGTATTAAAAGCAGAATTCATTTCTGTGATGTTGGTGTTACTTTTAAAACATACATAAGTAAATAAAACTTTAAGCTCAGAGGATTTTTCATAGATAAAACATAAACGGTGTTTTAAAAAGGTGGTGTGATAATTTAGAAAGGGCTCAAATAAAAAACTCAATGTTTATGGTTTAAAATATTTTATGTCTACTATAAGGGTAGATAACAAGTAGATTTGTTAGGGGCCAAAATTATAGAAATAATGATTACTCTGCAGATGATTTTATATTCCATTAACATTTTATACTATGTGAAATATCATATTTAACTTTTTTAAACCTAATACGGTAAGAAAGATATCCAAATGATTAGGATGACATAAGGAGTTGATTTGAAGAATAATTTTGTAATGTTAATTCAACGGAAGCAATCAAAACGCGTTAGTTTGCAGATAAATAGAATCCAGATACGCCCACATTCAGCTTTATTCGATAGATCACTTGCATATAGCGCTACAACTTTATCTTTGATTAAATCACGATACCCTTAGCTCAAGGAGTCACGATTAATATGAAGATATGCCGTTTAAAAACATTTTAAAGTGGGCTTCCTTCGGCTTGTTTCAAACAAAAGTCAAAATAATTTTCTGTTCAGCGGTTTTAAGTTTGGTGATGCTGAAAACCCATTATACTTCACGCCAATATCAGTAGTTTTGTGTGATCTGTGAATTAATTTGTAACCTTTCAAATTAAATATACACAGAACTTAAAAAAAATTAATTAAAAATAAAATTTGTTTACTTTCTCACATCGTTTCCGGAAATAACGCTGATAATTAATATTGATACTTACTGGAAAAAATGGCGATACATTCCAGGCGTATACATTTTCGAATGTTCTGCTCTTGCTCTTAATCCGTCATCCTCGTGTGCAATAATTTATTAGGGTATGACCCGCACCACGCCTCATCTATCTTACCTCGCACCTTCAATCGCCCAAAATTAATGTTAATTAGTTAATAAAAATCGATAGCAATTACCTCTTGGCAGAAGTTTTTAAATTTACCAAACAAATTGCAAAGTATTCTTCTGATATAATCAAATATATAATATTTTTAATACTTTTATTAGATTAAAACGGCAGACAATTTCTTCGGTTTCGGTTCTCCACTCTGGCAGATTACCACCATTAATTGTTAAGTTTTCACATGCCTCTATAAACAAAGGTCTGTATACGTACGGTGCAATACGTAAGTACTTTCATTACTCTTATAGTACTTCTATAATGTGGCTGACTCTAAAAATGTCAATTGCAATGTGTAAGAACAAGGTATACTGTTTTGTAATGCATCATAAAAATTGTTGACATTGCATCATGGTTAAAAACACATTAAGCCGGCAGTCGATGCGCAGCGACAGAGGAATCGGCGAAGAACTGAAGTATACATCAGGTGCTTTGTAGAATATGTATAGAAGAAGCCGCAAAATGAAAACTAAATAGCCGTAATCTAATATTATGCACAGACAGTCAATAAGTGATTTAAAGTCATCTACATAAGTAATATTAGCGATATCTCCAACCGAAGGGTCAAAGATACTCTCAAACGAGGTGTAAACATAAAATTTTTATATACACCAGGTCATGTAAACTTTACAGGTTTCAAAAGCGCTTTTAATTAACAACTACCTGCTTCGAAGACTACATTAAAAAGAAACCTGTCTCAAATTATGAGGCTAAAATTAATGCTCACTACAAAACTATACACAAATTATATCAACAAAATGCAGCAAATCAAATTTAAACACGACGTTGTTGGTGGCAATTACTTATTTGTGGATCCTTCTCGGCTCTTCGTTAAAATATGAAGCCGGATAAAGCCATTACATGTTTTAGTGCACTTGAACAAGTTGCATTATAATGAACTGATGATTAACTTTATTGTCCACAGTATAAGTGCATTTGCCAGCAACATCGTCAAACAAGTGAACAGGGCCATCCACAATTAGTCGTGCTCCAAGTGCTGGAGCCTATAGTTCCAACTTAGGAATTGATATTGGTTTCAGAGAACTGTAGCGACATTTGGCCACGACGAAAGCCAATATTATTTGGTTATAACATCTTACGTTAAAGTATGCGACGGCAGAAAACGCTATTTCACAAGCATCTACGAAAATTTGCAACTGAATTTCTTTGGATCTTTGAAAAATTGACTGTAACATCTAGATATTCTGAACTCTCTTATGTTTTTAAGTGATTTGTAGTACTCGTACCATTCATCGCAGGTATCGTTGGACTTTATCATGCCAACCCAGGTAAATCTGACATAATCTTTGCAAAAAAAAAGCTTGAAGAGCTTGACAAGCTGGACGACAGGGGCAACGCTCAAAAATTCTACGAAAAGATGCGGCGACTAACAGAAGGTTTCACGACCGGAGCATAGTCATGTAGAGCTCCTATAGGTAATCTTGTGACTGATGCCCAGAGCATACTAAAATTATAAAGTGAACACTCCTCCAGCCTGACGAATGACAGTGAAAGCATAACACCAGGATGCGGTGGCAAAGAACTAATATGGAGGATGTTCTACTTTCTCCGGGTCATTAAACAAACAGTCGTCGCACTCACGATTAGGTTCCCACGTCATTGTTGACAGTCATAACTTCGAAGTGGTCGATAATTTCATCTATCTTAGAACCAGTATTAACACCAACAAAAATGTCAGCCTCGAAATCTAACGCAGAATAACTCTTGCCAGCATCTGCTACTTCGGACTTAGTAGGAAATTGAGAAGTAAAGCTACCTCTCGACGAAAAAAAACCAAACTGAATGATGAGCCGTATAGCGAATTAAGAGACAGCGGCAAGGCTGGCTAGGTCATGTCGTCCGAATAGACGAAAACACTCCGGCTCTGAAAGTCTTCTACGCTGTACCCGCCGGGGGAAGCAGAGGAAAACGAAGATCCCAACTCCGTTGGAACGACCAGGTAGAGAAGGACCTGGCTTCGCTAGGAATCTCCAATTGGCGCCACGTTGCGAAAAGAGGAAACGACTGGCGCGCTGTTAACTCGGCTATAAACCCGTAAGCGGGTTTTCCGCCAGTAAAGAAGAAGAAGTGTAATTCTTTGGATTTGATCAGTTGTAGAAAGGTTAGCTCGAAACCCAAACTCATGCGCTGGAATTATGGTTTTTCGCTCTATGATTTTATTGAAACGCTTTCTTAAAAAGTTTCGATATTATTGGTTGAAGTGATATGGGCCTGTAAGTAGGTACATCATATCTTGGTTTTCCTCATGCGCAAAATTTATTAGGGTATGACCCGCATCATCTTTAGAGTTGCCTCATCTGTCTCAGCTCGCACCTTCAATCGCCCAAAATTAAGGTTAGTTCTTCTTCTTAATTGGCGTAGACACCGCTTACGCGATTATAGCCGAGTTAACAACAGCGCGCCAGTCGTTTCTTCTTTTCGCTACGTGGCGCCAATTGGATGTTCTAAGCGAAGCCAGGTCCTACTCCACTTGGTCCTTCCAACGGAGTGGAGGTCTTCCTCTTCCTCTGCTTCCCCGGCGGGTACTGCGTCGAATACTTTCAGAGCTGGAGTGTTTTCGTCCATCCGGACAACATGACCTAGCCAGCGTAGCCGCTGTCTTTTAATTCGCTGAACTATGTCGATGTCGTTGTATATCTCGTACAGCTCATCGTTCCATCGAATGCGGTATTCGCCGTGGCTAAAGCGCAAAGGACTATAAATCTTTCGCAGAGCTTTTCTCTCGAAAACCCGCAACGTCGACTCATCCGTTGTTGACATCGTCCAAGACTCTGCACCATATAGCAGGACGGGAATTATGAGTGACTTATAGAGTTTTGTGTTTGTTTGCCGAGAGAGGACTTTGCTTCTCAATTGCGTACTCAGTCCGAAGTAGCACCTGTTGGCAAGAGTTATCCTGCGTTGGATTTCTAGACTGACATTGTTGGTGGTGTTTACGCTGGTTGCACGATAGACGAAATTATCTACAACTTCAAAGTTATGACTGTCAACAGTGACGTGAGTGCCAAGTCGCGAGTGCGACGACTGTTTGGTTGATGACAGGAGATATTTCGTTATGCCCTCGTTCACTGCCAGACCCATTTGTTTTGCTTCCTTGTCCAGTATGGAGAAAGCAGAACTAACGGCGCGGGTGTTAAGGCCGATGATATCAATATCATCGGCATACGCCAGCAGCTGTACACTCTTATAGAAGATGGTACCTTCTTTATTTAGTTCTGCGGCTCGAACTATTTTCTGCAAAAGCAGGTTGAAAAAGTCGCACGATAGAGAATCGCCTTGTCTGAAACCTCGTTTGGTATCGAACGGCTCGGAGAGGCTCTTCCCGATCCTGACGGAGCTTTTGGTGTTACTCAACGACAGTTTACACAGCCAAATTCAGACATCGGGCATAAAGGCAGCTCCTTTTCGTGCTGTCGAAAGCAGCTTTGAAATCGACGAAGAGGTGGTGTGTGTCGATTTTCTTTTCACGGGTCTTTTCCAAGATTTGCCGCATGGTGAATATCTGGTCGGTTGTTGATTTGCCAGGTCTAAAGCCACACAGATAAGGTCCAATAAGTTTGTTGACGGTGGGCTTTAATCTTTCACACAATACGCTCGATAGAACCTTATACGCGATGATAAGGAGGCTTATCCCACGGTACTTGGCCCAAATTGTGGGGTCACCCTTTTTGTGGATTGGGCAGAGTGCATTTAAATTCCAATCGTCGGGCATGCTTTCGTCCGACCATATTTTGCAAAGAAGGTGATGCATGCTCCTTATCAGTTCTTCGCCGCCGTGTTTGAATAGCTCGGCCGGCAATCCGTCGGGCCCTGCCGCTTTGTTGTTCTTCAGGAGGGCAATTGCTATTCGAACTTCTTCATGGTCGGGTAATGGAACGACTGCTCCATCGTCATCTATTGTGGAATCGGGTTCTCCTTCTCCTGGTCTTGTGCGTTCACTGCCATTCAGCAGGATGGAGAAGTGTTCCCTCCATAATTTAATTATGCTCTGGGCATCAGTGACTAGATCACCTTTGGGGGTTCTACAAGAATATGCTCCGGTCTTGAAACCTTCTGTAAGCCGCCGCATTTTTTCGTAGAATTTTCGAGCATTACCTCTGTCGGCCAGCTTATCAAGCTCTTCGTACTCATGCATTTCGGCCTCTTCCTTCTTCTCTCTACAAATGCGACTCGCTTCCCTCTTCAACTCTCGGTATCTATCCCATCCCGCACGTATAGTGGTCGATCGTAACGTTGCGAGGTAGGCAGCCGGTTTTCTTTCCGCTGCGACATGGCACTCCTCGTCGTACCAACTGTTCTTTTGCACTTTCCGAAAACCAATGGTTTCGGTCGCAGCTCTCCGTAAGGAGTTTGAAATGCCGTCCCACAGTTCCCTTATACCAAGTTGTTGACGAGTGCTCTCAGAGAGCAGGAGTGCAAGCCGAGTAGAAAATCGTTCGGCTGTCTGTTGTGATTGCAGCTTCTCGACGTCAAACCTTCCTTGTGTTTGGTGGCGTGCGTTTTTTGCTGCACAGATTCGGGGTCTCGGCTGCAACAAGAAAGTGGTCCGAGTCGATGTTAGGACCTCGGGGCGCACGCACATCTAAAACACTTGAGACGTGTCTTCCGTCTATCACAACATGATCGATCTGGTTGGTAGTTTTTCGATCCGGAGACAGCCAGGTAGCTTGATGAATCTTCTTATGCTGGAATCTAGTACTACAGATAACCATATTTCGGGCCCCGGTGAAGTCAATCTGCCTCAACCCATTTGGGGATGTTTCGTGGTGGAGGCCGAATTTACCGACCGTAGTGCCAAAGACACCTTCTTTGCCCACCCTGGCGTTAAAGTCGCCAAGCACGATTTTGACATCGTGGCGGGGGCAGCCTTCATAAATGCGCTCCAAGCACTCATAAAAGGCATCTTTGGTCACATCGTCCTTCTCTTCCGACGGGGCGTGGGCGCAAATCAGCGATATGTTGAAGAACGTCGCTTTGATGCGGATTGTGGTTAGACGTTCATTCACCGGAGTGAATGGTAGTACTCGGCGACGGAGTCTCTCTCCCACCACGAATCCTACACCAAACTTGCATTCCTTTATGTAGTAAATGTCACAAGGACCTACTCGTCTCTGTCCTTGTCCCGTCCATCGCATTTCTTGGACGGCGGTGATGTCAGCCCTTACTTACTGATAAGGAGCATGCATTTCAAATTTACCAAACAAATTCCAAAGTATTCTTTTGATAAGATGATGAAGCGATATGGGCCTGCAAGAAGATACATCATATTTTGGTTTTAGTGGCTTTTAAACGATGTTAACTTCAGTAATTTTCCAATAAGTTAGCTCGTGTTTAAGATAAAAACCCATGTTAACAATGAATGAAGCTGAGATTATTTGGTAGAACGTTGCTCTCTATTAGGCTGGTAGATTACTTCTTATTTAACGTGTTTAATTGTAGGAATTTACCAAGGCATTAGTCAATGGGTTTGGATGTTCGCGAAGCTTAGAAACATATCTAATTTTGCTGTTCTCTATCTTCTTCTTTACCATAGGAATATCAAGATCTTTATGAATGTTTTCATTACGCATGTACCATGGTGCTTCTGTGATTGTTCTAAGCATTTGTATTGTATCAATGTTGGTTACACAGATCGTACCCCACATTGTATAGCAGGAGTTTTTTGTCTATGCTATGTTTAAAATTGTTGTTTAGAGGCTAATTGAAATTTGCTGCTCTTAACTTCATACAATTTATTTTACTCCCTATATGTATTCGCCATGTGAGCCTTCGAGCCAGGTGAATTCCAATTTATTATTTTTAGTGTCCGTTTCTGGTCTTAGCGAAAATGTAAAATTTTTGCATTTTGCTCATTAATATTTATACGCCAGTTGGCTAATCATTTTTCGACAAAAGTTAAGTGCTGCTTTTATAGTCTTGATGCTCTGATGTGGCATTTGTTGCGGCTTACTAGAGCTGTGTCATCCGCAAAAGTGGATGTTAATACGTTAGTAGATGTTGGAATGTCTGCTGTATATATTATGTACGGAGTTGGGCCTAGCACGCTACTCCTTAGTACACCAGCCCTTATTACTCGTTCTTCTGATATGGAGTTGAGCAATACCAAAAGCTCCATCAAGATCGGGAATAACCCGATGACATTAATATAATTGGCCTCAACACCCGCGCCGTTAGTTCTGCTTTCTTCAGACTGGACAAGGAAGCAAAGCAAATGGATCTGATGGTAAACGAGAGCAAGACGAAATATCTCCTGTGATCAAACAAATAGGTGTCGCACTCACGACTAGGCTCTCACGTTACTGTTGACAGTCATAACTTCGAAGTCGTAGATAATTTTGTCTATCTTGGAACCAGTATCAACACTACCAACAATGTCAGCCTGGAAATCCAACGCAGAATAACTTCTGCCAACAGGTGCTACTTACTTCGGTCTGAGTAGGAAATTGAGAAGTAAAGTTCTCAAGAACAAAAACCAAACTCTATAAATCACTCATTATTCCCGTTCTGCTATATAATGCAGAGGCATGGACAATGACGACATCTGATGAGTCGACGTTACGAGATTTCGAGAGAAAGGTTCTGCAAAAGATTTATGGTCCCTTGTGCATTGGCAACAGGGAAAATCGCATTCGTTTGAACGATGAGCCATATGAGATATACTATATGACGATATTAACATAATTCAGCGAATAAAAAGACAGCGGCCACTCCGTTAGAAAAACCAAAAACCATATCTATGTATATAAACATGGAGTTTCCCTGTTTCGCGCATGGGCAATTGTACATCGCGTATTCACGAGTCGGAAAACCGTCTTCTTTTTTTACTTACGCACCACATATCAAAACAAAAAACAAAATTTATGAGAAAGCTTTAAATTTATTAACAGACTGTATTATAACAGTGTGTGTCTGTCGATATGAAATTTAAACCTTATAAATAAATACGAAAATTAAATACGGTTTTAAAATTATTTTCTACAAAAGTTTAGGTCTTTAATCGATTATTTAATCGATAATTGAGGCAGTATGAAATTTGCCGGATCAGCTAGTTTAAATTTAAAAAAAAAAATACATTCGCTTAACATCCCAATGCTTCTCTAATACCTTTGATTTTGAACCACATATATTCTTTCAGAGCCAAACAGGCTCGGAGTTTCTGTTAATGGCTTGCAATAATTTTGTGGAATTCCAAACGAAGCCCCTGGAAATGAAACCTGCTTTGCTGTGAATCTCTGTCACCCTTTTTAATACACATATGGATCAAACCACGTCAAGTGGTCCATGAAACTCTCGAAAAATCTCCAATTTTGAAAATTAGTAAATCATTAGGAAGGGGACCAGACGCATATCCCGTGATATAAATATTTCGTCAAAATTCTGTTTTTTGTTAAAGTTATTGAAGGTTGAAATTTAGAGCACGAAAAAATTGTAAAATTATTTTCTCACTAACTACTGGAAATAAATCGATGAGTTCGTGCTGCATTGTAGATATTTTTCACGATCCATTTGTTTAAACAATAATATTTTACATAATTTTTTCTTAAACATTTTAAATGTTCTTCGCGCTAAAAAAATTGAAAAGTATGTGACACAACCCGAAAAATATTCACCTTTAATAATCTGACAAAAAATTTTTGTTCATTCATACCATTCCTAAGATATTGAATTTTTTGTCCCGCTACCGCTCTTAAAACGCTTTTCTTGCGGCACAGATGTCGGGAGCTTACGAGCGCTTTGTTTAACGAAGGATTGCCTTTCATAATTTAGATATATGTTTACTGTCGTACCTGTACCGTACACCAATCTTGCTTTATTGCCTTTGTTTACTTTAAAAACCGTAAATGGCATAAGTAACATATTCGCTCACTCGGTACGTCAACTTCATCCGAAGTAAGGTTTTTGATATAATCCTTCTCTATTTGTCGTTTACCTTTTCCATATCACATTTGTAGTTAATATAACCTGTCATTTAGCGTTCTACAATTTGAAATCGTTTTAATGCTGCATCATAACACACTAACTAAACCCTTCTAATTCCCTATAATCAGCTATATGCTTTTGTAACAGATTGAAGCTATCGTCAATATGCACGAGGAAAATTGTTGTCTAATCGGAAATGTTTTCATCTGAACCAAATAAAATCTAACCTGGCGAAGTCTCTCAAATAACAATCTATTGTTAGGTTTCGCAACTCCTTAATTACCCCTGTACATAACGTTTGTGCAGGTAAAAACAACTTTTTTGTTTTTCGAACCCCATTAATATTCATAAAACTTTTTATCTTTGTTTAATGACTTGATATTTCTAAATTCAAACCATTTAAAACGGAGCAAACCTTTCCAACCCTAAGGCCAATTTCATTTGCGATTTGCTCTTCTATCAATGTAACTTCAGCCCCATCGTCAATAAAGGCTATTACTTTGAAACTACCTTTGTGAAAATATAACTGAACCGGGAGGATGGAGTCATGTGTAGAAGTTCACGCAAGTGAGGAAAGTTCTCTGATCGCCATTCACTTGGCAGTGCCCAGAAACGATTCTTTTACACTAGGCTCAAGCAGCTCACAAATTCCGGTCTTTGACCAAGAAGAAGTTCGAATAGCAATTGCCCTCCTGAAGAACAACAAAGCGGCAGGGCCCGACGGATTGCCGGCCGAGCTATTCAAACACGGCGGCGAAGAACTGATAAGGAGCATGCATCAGCTTCTTTGTAAAATATGGTCGGACGAAAGCATGCCCAACAATTGGAATTTAAGTGTGCTCTGCCCAATCCATAAAAAAGGAGACCCCACAATCTGCGCCAAGTACTGTGGGATAAGCCTCCTCAACATCGCATATAAGATCCTATCGAGCGTATTGTGTGAAAGATTAAAGCCCACCGTCAACAAACTGAGTGGGCCTTATCAGTGTGGCTTTAGACCTGGCAAATCAACCAACCGACCAGATATTCCCCATGCGCCAAATCTTGGAAAAGACCCGTGAAAAGAAAATCAACACACACCTCCTCTTCGTCGATTTCAAAGCTGCTTTCGACAGCACAAAAAGGAGCTGCCTTTATGCCGCGATGTCTGAATTTGGTATCCCCACAAAACTAATGCGGCTGTTTAAGCTGACGTTGAGCAACACCAAAAGCTCCGCCAGGATCGGGAAGGACCTTTCCGAGCCGTTCAATACCAAACGAGGTTTCAGACAAGGCGAATCCCTATCGTGCGACTCTTTCAACCTGCTTCTGGAGAAAATAGTTCGACCTGCAGAACTAAATAGAGAAGGTACCATCTTCTATAAGAGTGTACAGCTGCTGGCGTATGCCGATGATATTGATGTCGCATTCGATAAAACGATGAGCTGTACGAGATATACGACCACATTGACATAGTTCAGCGAATTAAAAGACAGCGGCTACGCTGGCTAGGTCATGTTGTCCGGATGGACGAAAACACTCCGGCTCTGAAAATATTCGACACAGTACCCGCTGGGGGAAGAAGAGGAAGACCTCCACTCCGTTGGAAGGACCAAGTGGAGAAAGACCTGGCTTCGATTGGAATATCTAATTGGCGCCACGTAGCGAAAAGAAGAAACGACTGGCGCGCTGTTGTTAACTCGGCTATTATCGCGTAAGCGGTGTCTACTCCAGTAAAGAAGAAGAAGAACTGAGCTGGTAAAATAGTAGACACAAAATGCAAAAATCCTATACCGAAATATGCATGGACACGAGAGTACCCATTTCAGAATCTAGTGATAGATGAACAGCTGATTCGGTCAATATATTGTAAATGACTATTGTTCATGACTACTGTGAATTGGTGGTGCACCTTCTGCATTCATTATTAACAAAAAAAACTGTACCAAGTCTAATCTCTATAACTTAAATAAAAATTATTAAATCTATTTAAAACTTGCTTTCCTCTACAATTTAACGGCGAAATATGTCTTTATGTAAAATCAATGAAACACGGTTGCAATCATGTTTTAGCGTGTCATTGCACGAAAATAAACATGGGCTTTGGTCTGACATATTTTAGAGCCATTGCAATTAATTTTCTGCGCGTGTTTGTGTTTGTGCCGTTGCACCAAGTGGAAAATTCTACAATTCGTGCACCGTGCAAGGGTTTTGCAAGAGCAAGGGAATACCCCTCATGTTTTATTCTTTTTTTGTTTTTTCACCTACTTCATTCGTCAATGGTCCTTCTTCATTTGCGAATGGCTAACAAATAATGACAGTAGCAACAGCAGATTCAGGAGATACGGAATTTAAGCAATTTAAATATGGATTAGTTATGATATTTCTGGAATGATGATATACCGCATGCGCGACGTCATGTAAAATTATGGACATTGTGACCTTGGGAAAAACAAAAAAGGACGATTTGTTTTTACAATTTCTTTAAACTTCATGCATTAGTACAATCCAGGGATGGGCAAATTTTCAGCCCGCAAAGTTAGCAAAGTGCGAGCGAGGGCTAGATGAGGGGAATATCAGTTTACGGAAGGAATGGCATAAGAAGTTGGGAGAAAAGCAATCACATTCCTTGATGTTCATCGCAGAATGGCTGCGGCAATACCGACATTGTACACAAATTAAGGAGCAGAAATTTACTTCATTTCGGAATTGTACAGTTGTGTGGACAAAAAGAGGTATACATATTTTGCAGGTTTTAGAGTTTCGCATTAATATTTGTTGTTATTTACCTTTGTATGGTGGAAAATTCTAATCACTGTTTGGAAAAAATTATACAAGTTATACTTGTATCTGAAACAATTTTATTTATTAAGAAAACAGCACATTTTAAAATTTCACATTATTTTTGTTCCTGTTTTGTTCACAACAATGTGTATGTGATAAAACTGTTAATGGTGATGATGGCAGTTGTAAAAATTCATTTTAATTACAATTGGGAAATCTTTTCTCAAGTTGTGGACTTTTATACGTACATATGCAAGGCAGCTTTATATACATACATATCTATATTTATAAAAATAAATGATACCTGTAACCATAATATATATTTTCTTTAAACATATTGCATTTAATGAAAATACTTATATAAATATATGTGATGTGATATTTTTCAGTTTGGCCATTTTACCAAAATATTCAAAAAATTAAGGTTTTTTCTATAATTCTTTTTATTAAATTTTAAAGATTTAAGTTGCCTCTGGAAATGTATTAAAATAATACTACTCACTTTAGAAAGGGAACATATACAAGGTCTGTCGCAAAAGAAACAGGCCTGTTAAAAACACAACAAAAAATTAATATTTTCCAAAAGTTATAGTTTTTTATTCAAAGTAGTTTCCTTGTGCTTCGATACAGCGTTTAGCCCGGTCAATTAGCATTTCAAATGCGTGTTTAAGGTCACTTTTCGGAATGCTCTTGAGAATATCGGTCGTCGCGTTTTGGATAGCTGAAATGTCGTGAAACCAGTGTCCTTTTATGGGCAAATGAAGTTTTCCAAATAGGTAAAAATCACAGGGTGCCAGATCAGGTGAGTAGGGTGAGTGATTAATGGTTAATATGTAGTTTTTAAAAAATCGGTGACAAGCGTCGACCGATGACGCGGCACATTATAGTGCAACAGGCGCCAGGACCCTGCCTCACGGTATTGTGGTCGAGCACGACGAATACGTGACAAAATATGCTTCATAACACCAAGGTAAAACACAGCATTAATTGTTTGGCCAGGTGGGACGAACTCTCGGTGTACAATACCCTCGGAATCGTAAAAACAAATCAGCATTGTCTTTATTTTTGACTTCTAAAGACGACCGACTTCTGATCGTCACAGAGGTCCTCACGACCTTCTTGGAATCGCTTAAACCACGCATGCACATTACTACGGGATAGGCACTGATCACCATAAACTTTTCTCATCATTTGAAATGTTTCAGTAAACGTTTTCTCAAGTTTAAAACAAAATTTAATATTTGCTCTTTGCATTTTACGACCGATGACCAAAAGCTGCTGTCACTTGTTGATCGATAACATCGATTGTAGTTATCCAATTGTCTTAAAATTTTTACGAAATGTCAACAAGAGATCAAACTTTTTATTTTTATTTCATATACCCACCAATAGGTGGCGCCACCAGAAACAGTAATATTTAAAAAGTTGAGTTTCTTTTGCGACACACCTTGTATGTAATTTCATATGTAAAAAAAAATTGATGACTCAAGATGTTTTGTAATAAAAATAAAATGTATTGAAAAAAATTACGTTTTTTAGAGGAACCTGGTCTTAAATTGTGTGGCATGCAGTAATTAAAGGTGGCGCACGATGCAAAAATATTAAAATAATATTGCTGCGGTAATTAATGAGAAGGTACGCCAATATGTTAAGAACTCTTTATTGCAAAAAAATGCGTTAAATTGAAAGAGATGGACCTAGGGTTTTACTATCTGCAAATCTATCCTTCTCAGCTATTCGTAAAAAAGTTAACCCGGAAGAAGACACTACATTTTTAATGTACCTGAACAGAGTTTCATTATAATACTGATGATAAAGAAAATCTTATTCACAGTACAAAGATAAGTGCATTTGTCAACAAAAAACGTGTAATGATAAGACTTCAACTCGGTCATATCATACTAAAGCACGAACACCTAGAACTTTCAAAGGGATCATCACCACTTTGCCCGAACTGTAATGAGACCCTAACCATGCAACACCTGATGAACTGCTACAATGACAAATTGCATAATATTAATTTGCATACATCTATTGTACCACTGGACTACCAAAATATCAGCAAATACTATTAAAATTAATTTAGAATTAAAATATACATATACGTAAATAAATATGTATCTATAAAAGATGTGAAGAAGACCTAAGTATCCAGTTCCCTTAGTTTCCTAGTCTGTCTGTAAATTTATTAACAGGCCATATTTAAATAGAATAAGTACTTACTTGTAAATGCATATTTAAATTAAATATAAAAAATCAAGAGCGAAATTCGGGTATAAACGAAGATTTCACACTCTAGCACTTCGCAAGGATTAAAGTCGACATAATAAGTTCAGGGAACGCTTTCATCCGATCTATCTAGGGATAGTTTCAGCACTTCTACTTAGACCAAGCTTAACATTTGTCTTTTTTACGGATATTTTCGAGCTCGTTACGAACGCTACTCTCTACTAGCTAGCTTCTTTTTTCCTCTTTTATATTGTTTGTTTGGTAGGCCTTGCTGCACAAGTAAAGCAGTCATATTACTGACTGCACCAGGTATCCGTAAGCTCTGTTCGAAACTGAGCTATTGAGGGCTAATTCTCGGCACTGGTCACATGACACCTTGATCCAGCTATGTTTTGGACCCAAACAAGTAAGGCTTCTTAGTTGAATGCTGTGCTATAGAGGAATAGCGAACCTCCAACTAAAAAATTAGACCTTAACTAGATACCTCCCGACCCCAACGGAGACGAACCGCCACCACGCTATCTGCATGATATTGTGATATCAATTACCAGTCGGCACCCTCGAGGAGGGCTCAGCGGATACGAACCGCCACTATATTATCTGCATGATACCGTGATATCAATTACCACGATAAAGGCTCAGTGTGGGATTTCTGCAGATAACTAAGCTTGATGACCTGTAAGGTTGACATAGGAAAATCTCTAAGCTAATTGACACCTTTCGTAAAACACATACATAATCCTGTGTAATCTCCCTCTTGGAAATTGTCAAAATCGTAAGAAAATTTCCGGTCATTCTCCATCAAGTTTTCATATTCAAATTAATGTTGACAAAACTTTGTATTAAACATGTAAGGAAGATGTAGAGCAGCTGTGCGAGTTTTCCGGATACTCAGTTTTTGCTACACCTCTTGAATTAAGGCTGATTCAAAATTCTTTCCTTAAGTAGAATGTAATTCTATTGGAACACGATATATTAAATCAACTCTGATCCTGGGGCCGGTTATAAGAACATTGGCGCAGTACTCTACCGATTCTTCATTTCCTCAGAGTGTGGAAAGCCACTTACTGTTTTTTATTCCATTCAAAAACACTGTCCTTTTTCGTGAGTTCATAATAATATATAATAAGTACGCAGTCCAAGGAAACTCCACAATTCATGTAAAGTTTTAAGAGGGGGCCAATCTTTTACTGGCTCTATCTTAACGTTAACTGTGCAAATGCTCTCTGTTGTCACTTTGTGTCCTAAGTAGCCTACTTCCATTTGAAAAGAGAGAGCTTTGGAAAAACGTTCTTAAAGTCCTAAAGATGTTCATCGAAGCTAGACATATTTCGCAGTTTATCACGGCCTCAATGCTAGGCCGTGTCTTTTTGGCTGGCTCGCTTTAGTTTAACGATCGCTTGTACAATTTTTCCGCAGTTGAAGCATTTAACCACACCATAATTTCTTACTTTTTTCTGTAGACTTTTCCATTTAGAAAATCTGCTTCCTGTGCTCACTACCATATAGGCTTTCTTATGCATGTATTATATACATATATATGTTATTTCAACTATTCCTTTTCTTCTGTTTTTGTTGTTCCTTCATCTAATATCAAATAAAAAACATAATCGTTAATACTAATGTGTTCTGCTTCCATGGTCCCTCGCAATCATGATTGTAATTAAGATTTTATTTCATTAGTTGCTAAACCACGTTGTTCCAGCTCCCTATTTAAGTGAGGAATGTTCAGATCGACAAATTTATAGCTCTTTATTAAGCAAAACACTAATTAGAACTATATCTGCTGCACAATCCGGTAGTCCTTATGAAGTAGATTGTTACGAAAACATCGCTGCTAGAACATTCTGGAAACTACGAATTTCGCTCTCTGATTGGTTTTAGCAGTTTATCGTCGATTGTGTTTTATTCTGGCCTTCGTATTCACCACAATATATTAGGTAAATGGGAGATAGAGATATATTGACCTGATTTTATCTAAATTTTGCATTACTAAACATTATTAACAGAAACCTTTGCTCTCTGTGTTTTGGTAAGGTATCTTCATACCATCACAAACATCTAAAGAGGGAATTTAACCGGATGTTTAAAAATCTTTATTATTATTTATATAAAGACGCACCGTTACTAGGAAAATACGCCAACTCAATTTTATTAAGATAATTCACATATTGGTCGATATATACGGTATAAAATCAGACAGAATTTAGAAAATCTTTCTTTAAGTAATAGGGATTAAATGATATATTCACCGGATTCAACCCCTTTTTGATATATAGACATAGTATTAACAGCAAAAAATGCTCTCTTATTTAATAATGTATTTCACACATTTACCGATGTTTTCGATGGAAAGTCAGTCATAGTTCTCCTTTCCGGTATGTGGGGCTTGATTAGTTGCAACCGGATTTTTTCATTACATTTTAATGTCTCTGACGCATTTAGTTGTTGATTAATCGCACTTTTAATATTTTTAACATCCGATACTTGGGCGGGTTCAGTCGCCTGCCTTAAAGTGCAGGCCGCGCGGAGTATCGGGGCTGCACATCACAACTTTGAATGTGAGAGCAGACGACATCCCACAGCATGCTATTTATAAGTTTTTGTGGCCTATTTATCGGTTTTTAAACAAAGAGGACATTCTTTGTATTTTTTGTTTGTTCTTGGGAAGCTCTTCCAGCTGATACGACCTATCTTATGAGAGCGCAATATACGAGTAAATGATTAGCCAACACTGCTTCTACCGCCCGCTATTTCATTTCATTGTAATAGAAGTGTAATTTTGATCTGTTCACTGTGAATATGCACAATGATAAATAACAGTGATGTAATTAAAAAGGAACAAACATAAAAGTTCCTGTTACACATTTTGATCTTATATTAGATATAAAGATATAATAAATGGAACAGTCACAGTTCTTGTTACATATTTTGATCTTACAGTACTTGTCCAATAAATTACGAACGAAAACAAAAATTTAATATTTTTAATATAATTTAATAATATTGAATATGATTCAATACAAAAATATGATAATTTAAGTTTAATGTATATAGCATATAAAAAATAATTTTTTTTTAAATACGCCAAATATTTATGTTTTTATTAATGATTAAAGTTAGAACTCCGGATAATTTTTTTGTTCGTTCGTAATTTATTGGACAGGTACAGTATATTAGTTCGCTATAAAAGTTAAGACGTTGTCCATTCATACTTTTCAAAATTATTGTCAACTTCATCAGTTGTCTATTTTTATACACATATTTATGGTAGAATCAACTATTGATGTCTTCTTTTTAAATAATTTTGCTAAATCCTTTTGCTTGTCGAAAATATTTCTAATATTTTATTCCATATTTTCTGTACGAATTCGCTTTTTTTATTTTGTTCTTTCACGAACAATTCGTTAGTTGCTTTAAGATTATTACAATAATTCGTAATTGACTATTAAATTCCATTTTGAATTTTATATGTTCATTTTACTAATCGGATCCAAATATATTGTTATATTATTTGTCAGCTTAGTCCCTGAAGCTCCTGACTTCTTCTTCTTCTTAATTGGCGTAGACACCGCTTACGCGATTATAGCCGAGTTAACAACAGCCCGCCAGTCGTTTTTTCTTTTCGCTACATGGCGCCAATTGGATATTCCAAGCGAAGCCAGGTCCTTCTCCACTTGGTCCCTCCAACGGAGTGGAGGTCTTCCTCTTCCTCTGCTTCCCCCGGCGGGTACTGTGTGGAATACTTTCAGAGCTGGAGTGTTTTCGTCCATTCGGACAACATGACCTAGCCAGCGTAGCCGCTGTCTTTTAATTCGCTGAACTATGTCAATGTCGTTGTATATCTCGTACAGCTCATCGTTCCATCGAATGCTTTACTTTTCAATTGCCTACTCAGTCCGAAGTACTTGTTGGCAAGAGCAATCCTGCGTTGGATTTCCAGGTTAACATTATTGGTGGTGTTAATACTGGTTCCTAAATAAACGAAATTATCTACAACTTCAAAGTTATGACTGTCAACAGTGAGAGCCAAGACGCGAGTGCGACGACTGTTTGTTTGATGACAGGAGATATTTCGTCTTGCCCTCGTTGACTGCCACACCCATTTTCTGTGCTTCCTTGTCCAGGCTGGAGAAAGCAGAATTAACGGCGCGGGTGTTGAGGCCGATTATATCAATATCATCGGCATACGCCAGCAGCTGTACACGCTTATAAAAGATTGTACCTGCTCGATTAAGTTCTGCAGCTCGAATAATTTTCTCCAGCAGCAGATTGAAGAAGTCGCATGATAGGGAGCCGCCTTGTCTGAAACCTCGTTTGGTATCGAACGGCTCGGAGAGGTCCTTCCCGATCCTGACGGAGCTTTTCGTGTTGGTCAACGTCCGTTTACACAGTCGTATTAGTTTTGCGGGGATACCAATTTCAGACATCGCGGCATAAAGGCAGCTCCTGTTCGTGCTGTCGAAAGCAGCTTTGAAATCGACTAAGAGGTGGTATGTGTCGCTGCTCCTTTCACGGATCTTTTCCAAGATTTGGCGCATGGAGAATATCTGGTCGGTTGTTGATTTGCCCGGTCTAAAGCCACACTGATAAGGTCCAATCAGTTTGTTGATGGTACACAATACAAAATACACTCGATAGAACCTTATATGCGATGTTAAGGAGGCTAATCCCACGGTAGTTGACGCAGATTGTGGGGTCTCCTTAAATTCCAATCGTTGGGCATGCTTTCGTCCGACCATATTTTACAAAGAAGCTGATGCATGCCCCCAATAAGTTCTTCGCCGCCGTGTTTGAATAGCTCGGTCGGCAATCCATCGGCCCCCGCCACTTTGTTGTTCTTTGGGCGGGTAATTGCTATTTGTACTTCTTCATGGTCGGGCCGTCGGCTCCATCGTCATCGATTGGGGAATCGGATTCGCCTTCTCCAGGCGTTGTGCGTTTACTGCCATTCGGCAGGCTGGAGAAGTGTTCCCTCCATAATTTAAGTATGCTCTGGGCGTCGGTGACTAGAACACCTATTGGAGTTCTACAAGAGTATGCTCCGGTCTTAAAACCTTCTGTAAGCCGCCGCAGTTTTTCGTAGAACTTTCGAGCATTACCTCTGTCGGCCAGCTTATCAAGCTCTTCGTACTAACGCATTTCGGCCTCTTCCTTTTTCTGTCTGCAAATGCGTCTCGCTTCCCTCTTCAACTCTCGGTATCTATCCCATCCCGAACGTGTTGTGGTCGATCGTAACGTTTCGAGGTAGGCAGTCTGTTTTCTCTCCACTGCGACACGGCACTCCTCGTCGTACCAGCTGTTCTTTTGTACTTTCCGAAAACCAATGGTTTCGGTTGCAGCTGTACGTAAGGAGTTTGAAATGCCGTCCCACAGTTCCCTTATACAGAGTTGATGACGAGTGCACTCAGAGAGCAGGAATGCAAATCGAGTAGAAAGTCGTTCGGCTGTCTGTTGTGATTGCAGCTTCTCGACGTCGAACCTTCCTTGTGTTTGTTGACGTGCGTTTTTTGCTGCACAGATTCGGGTGCGAATCTTGGCTGCAACAAGAAAGTGGTCCGAGTCGATGTTCGGACTTCGGAGCGCATGCACATCTAAAATACTGGAGACGTGTCTTCCGTCTAGCACAACATGATCGATCTTGTTGGTAGTTTTTCGATCCGGAGAGAGCCAGGTAGCTTGAAGAATCTTCTTATGCTGGAATCTAGTACTACAGATAACCATATTTCGGGTCCCGGCGAAGTCGATCAGTCTCCACCCATTCGGGGATGCTTCGTGGTGGAGGCTAAATTTACCGACCGTAGTGCCAAAGATACTTTCTTTGCCCACGCTGGCGTTAAAGTCGCCAAGCACGATTTTGACATCGTGGCGGGGCAGCACTCATAAAAGGCATCTTTGGTCACATCGTCCTTCCCTTCCGTCGGGGCGTGGGCGCAAAGCAGCGATATGTTGAAGAACCTCGCTTTGATGCGGATTGTGGCTAGACGTTCATTCACCGGAGTGAATGATAGTACTCGGCGACGGAGTCTCTCTCCCACCACGAATCCCACCCCAAACTTTCACTCCTTTATATAGCCACTGTAGTAGATGCCACAAGGACCTACTCGGCTCTGTCCTTGTCCCGTCCATCGCATTTCTGGGACGGCGGTGATGTCAGCCTTTATTTTCACGAGGACATCAACCAGCTGGGCAGCGGCACCTTCCCATTTAAGGGACCGGACATTCCAGGTGCATGCCCTTAAATCGTAGTCCTTATTTCATTTGTAATGGTCGTCATCAAAAGGGGGCTTGTTGCTTCCTTTCATTGGGGGTGTTTTTTTACGTGGCGGGTCCAAACTCAGCGCACAACCCTATGTAGGCGATATTTCGCCTTTTCACTTTAGCTCGCCTTCAAACGGATGTTCTTAGGCTACCCAGAGGATACTTGGTCAAAGACCGGAAGTCGTGAGCTGCTTGAGTCATATATAAAAGAATCGTTTCTGGCCACTCCCAAGTGAATGGCGATCAGAGAACTTTCCTCACTTGCGTGCACTTCTACACATGACTCCATCGTCCTTACTTAGTTGTATCATTAATGTATAATTTTAAGTGTAATCGAATCACTTAAAATTGTTGGTGGAAAAATAGTATAACTTGTGTTGCTAGCATGAGCAAGGTTATACTATATTCCCACCAACAATTTTAAGTGATTAGATTACATTTAAAATATTCACTAATCTAACCCATTCTCACTGCCGTTGGACAGTTGATAAACATATTTGTTAAAAGAAAACATTGTTATATTGATTCATTGCGTTTGATTTATTTGTTTGTTAACATTTTTTGCTCTTTGTAGTACTTAAATCAGCTGTGATAATGTAATAGATTTCCAATGCTGCCAAGTAGATGGTGCTAAATCAGAGTTTCACAGAGAATTTTCGCGTAGATTAAATTCAAATCATCTCGGAGATGAGATTAAGACCTGTCAAATTTGCAAGGCGAAATCTTGTTAAATTTACTAACTAACACTAACCTTAGTGAGATAAACTACTCAGGAGCCGAAAAGTTGTGATTAAGTGTCGGTCTGAACGTGGTATTAATAACCACATGATCAATTTACTTGTTTTACGCGACCTTTGTAAGTTGGCAGCATTTTTTGTTATTCTTAAAGTCAATAAACCAGTAACCTGATTTGGCTCTTCTGTTCTACTGTTTGTTGCTTCCAGTGGGCACAATTTGTAACAGGTTGTTTAAGTAGCCATTTTGTAATTTTTGATTTACTACTCTTATATTTCTATCACTTCTTGAATGAGTTTTAATAATTTAACCTAATGGCCACCTGGCTGGATGAGTTTTTTCATCGTTAGTAATTACTATTTGCTCATCTGTTAAATTGACCTGTTTGGTTTTCCATTTCATTCGTTGTTGCAACATTTCAACAGATTCGTTTTCCCACCGTTTCCAAATGTCTCTTTTAATTTGTATACTCTTGCAAACAGTTGCTACAGAGTATTATAATTTTCTTCACCTAACGGTTGTACGTATCACCTAAAACTAAGCGAGATAGGTATAGGGTTATATGTATGTATATGTCGGAGCGCTTATGCTTGTATAGCGTTAAGTAAGACGCTAGACGGCAGCGCATCTCAATGGTTATCACAAATATGTTTCGCAGGCATAACCTGGACTCAATTTAAAGAGTTAATTATTCAACGCTTCGTAGGAGTCGAGACAACAACAGCAATTTAATTGAACGTTATGAATGGTCGTCCTAAATATGGAGAAGGGTTTGCAGAATATGGTCGCAGTGTCGATAGCGTTGGCACACACAAATCGATAATAGTTTGTTGCGCTGGGTATATACCACCAACGTAACAAGCCGCAACGAGCTACAACAACAACTGCAGGCTCACGCTTTTAAGAAGCGTAATACGGAGGACGATGAAACTGGTCCAGAGCAAAAGAAGTCCAAATTTCAAATTAAATGTCACTAATGCGGAAAGATTGGCCATAAAATTGCAGAATGTCGGCAAAGGGGAAAGAACGCAAAAGGAAACACTCACAAGGGGAACAGCAATGGAGTGAAAAATCGGTCCAGTATATTATGTTTCCTAAAATCCGGACCAGCAGGAACGAGCAGAATTATTAAAAGAGTGTGGACATTTGTACTGTAGCGGCGCCAAAGGGTATAATTAATTTATCAGGTGAGTCCGTTCCATTTCGCTTTGACTCTGGAGCTGAGTGTTCCTTGGTGAAGGAAAGTGTTGCAGACAAATTTAAAGGAAAACGATTTAACAATATTGTAAAACTAAATAGCATAGGTAACGACTCCATCTGTAGTTCTTTACAAATTCTTTCCAATATAAACATTGAACAGTATTGTCTTGAGATTTTATTGCACGTTGTAATGGATAAGTACCTAACATATGATGTTTTGATTGGTCGTGAAATATTAAGTCAGGGCTTTAGTATAACAATAGACGCTGAAAAATGCAGTATTTACAGAAGTAAAAGAGTTGATGTTGTAACTTTTACAGATTATGAAAAGCTTGTAGATTCCGATGGTGACCTGAGTAACTCTGATAAGAGGGCCTTAAAAAATATTTTAAAACGCTATTCTGATTGGTTTATTGGGGAATACCACAGACTCGTGTAAACACAGGGCATTTGGAAATAAGGTTAATAGATCCACCAAGACAGTGCAGCGCCGACCATATAGACTTAGTGAAGAGGAGAAAGAGCATATACGTTATAAAATTGATGAGCTCCTGAAATTTAATATTATTCGTCCCAGCTGTTCACCTTTCGCTAGTCCGATGATGCTATATAAAAAAAAAAATGGTAGTGATCGACTTTGTGTGGATTACCGTGCTTTGAATGAGAACATAGTCACAGACAAGTTCCCATTGCCTTTAATTTCTGACCAGATTGCCAGGTTATGTGGGGCTTGCTTTTCTCATGTGTTGATATGGCTAGCGGGTTCTATCAAATACCGGTACATCAAGATTCAATTGAGCGTTCCGCTTTTGTCACGCCTGAAGGTCAATATGAATTTTTGACTTTGCCATTTGGTTTAAAAAATGCTCCTTCTGTACTTCAGCGCGCTATAATTAAAGCATTAGGTAGTCTTGCATGCACTTACGCTATCGTGTATATCGATGATGTTTTAATTGTGTCCGAAACTAAGGATGAAGCTTTAGACCGTTTGCGGATTGTGCTAGAAACCTTGAACAAGGCTGGGTTTTCATTCAATGTAACAAAATGTTCCTTCCTTAAAACTAGTACAGAATATCTAGGATTTGAAGTAAGCAATGGACAAATTCGTCCTAATTTATGCAAAATTCAAGCGTTGACAGATTTGCCGCCTCCAAAATCTGCAACGCAATTGCAACAATTTATAGGGTTAGCTTCTTATTTTCGGCAGTTTAGCAAATGTACGTCACCTGCTGAATCGAAATATCACTCGTGCGCACTTGAGACTTTGGCAGTCGTTAATGCCATTAAGCATTTTCGTCATTATTTACAGGGTCGTAAATTTGTAGTATTTACTGATTGCAATTCACTAAGAGCTAGCCGTATAAAATCGGACTTATCACCGAGGGTGCATCGGTGGTGGGCTTTTCTTCAGTCATTTGTTTTTAATATCCAATATACAAAAAGAGAACGTATGGCACACGTAGATTTTTTATCAAGGAATCGTTTGATTAAAGAATATAAAAGTGTGGAAAAAGTAGTTGAAAAGCGAGTCGAATTGACTGAGGTAACTGATAATTGGCTAATTTCTGAACAACAAAGTGATTCCGAGGTAGCCAAGTTATTAGCTAAACTAAAAGATAATGAGTTGCAAGAAAATTAGGTAAAACCTATGAATTGAGAAAAGGAGTTTTATATAGAAAAATACAAACAAACGGTAAAACCAAATGTTTGCCTGTAATCCCTAGGGCATTTAGATGGGCAGTGATTAATCACGTCCATGAAGCTATTATGCATTTAGGTTGGAAGAAAACGTTGGACAAAGTCTATGGATTTTATTGGTTTGAAAATGTGTCAAAGTATGTTCGTAGGTTTGTCGAAAATTGTATAACTTGTAAATTGGTTAAGCCATCAGTTGGAAAAATGCAGGCTGAATTACATCCGATTCCAAAGGTAGACATTCCGTGGCACACAGTGCATATAGACATAAAGAAAAAGATGAGTGGAAAAAATGACTTAAAGGAGTATATAATTGTTTTGGTGGATGCATTTACAAAATTTGTTTATTTTCATCACACATTAAACATTGACACCGAAAGTTCTATTAAGGCTGCTAAATCCGTCATTTGTTTGTTTGGTGTACCTACCAGAATTATAGCGGAGCAGGGCCGTAATTTTGCTAGTGCAGGATTCCGTGAATTTTGTTCTGCTCAAAAAATTTAGATGCTACAGGGGCGAGTAGAGGAAACGGGCAGGTAGAACGTTTCATGAGCACGATTAAGAGTATGTTGACCGCCGTTGAAACCAGTCAGAGGTCGTGGCAAGATGCCTTAACTGAAGTACAATTGGCAATTAATTGTACGGCCAATCGAGTCACCAAGGTCAGTCCATTAGAAATGTTAATCGGTAGAGAAGCTAGACCTTTTGGTCTATTGCCAATAATATAATTGATAGGTAATCTTAAAGAAAACAAGCAGAGGAAAATATGGAAGATAATGCTCGTTATGATAAACTTAAGTTTGATAAGAATAAGGCAAAAATAATTAAATATAACATTGGAGACCATGTGTTGATCAAAAACGAGGAGCGTCACCAAACAAAACTTGACCCAAAATTTAACGGTCCGTTTGAAGTAATCTAATTACTAGATGGAAATAGGTATGCTTTAAAATCATGAATAAGTAAAAAACATATAAGTATGCGCATGAATTTTTGAGAGCAATGCCAAATAAAACAAGTAAGGAAGGGCTAAGTTCGGATGTCACCGAACATTTAATACTCTCGCATGATAAAGTGATAATCGAGATTTCATTATCCGTCATTTACATATTTTTCAAATACCGTATACTTATGTGTAAAGTTTTATTCCGCTATCATCTTTGGTTCCTAATGTATACATACATTAGGGTGTGCCATTTTGAGGCAACTTTTTTTTTTCAACTGAAAAACAGGCTCAAAACTTTCGAAATGTGTAAAAAAAAAATCACTCAAAAGATGAGCTCTTAATATTAATATTAAGAGGTGTCTCTTTCAAATTTTCTGTTTTCCATATAAATTACATGGAAAAAATCATTTTTTTGTGGTGGTTATTGTACGGAGGTTATTATATGTGCACGCGATGGCTGCCAGTAGGGATGGTAAACTCGATTCCGATTCTACTCGAAAATCGAGTTTTCTCGTAAAACAATCGATTTTTCGGAATCGATCTTCAGTAGTCGAAGTCGATTAAGAATCGATTCTTCACATTCGAAAAATCGATTATTTTACGAGAAAACTCGATTTTAGAGTAGAATCGGAATCGAGTTTACCATCCATACTGGCAGCCATCGCAGACACCTCTTAATATTAATATTAAGAGCTCATCTTTTGAGCGACTTTTTTTCTACACATTTCGAAAGTTTTGAAGCTGTTTTCCAGTTGAAAAAAAAGGTTGCCTCAAAATGGCACACCCTAGTATACATATATTATACAGACAAGGCATCAGATGGAATTCAAAATAGCGTTATATTGGAAGAAGGCGTGGTTGTCAACCGATTCACCCATATTTCGTACATGGTATCAGGGTGTTAAGAAAATATTATATACCAAATTTCATTAAAATCGGTAGAGTAGTTCCTGAGATATGGTTTTTGGTCCATAAGTGGGCGACGCCATGCCCACTTTCAATTTAAAAAAAGCGTGGGAGCAGCTTTCTTCTGCCATTTCTTCCGTAAAATTTAGTGTTTCTGAGGTTTTTTGTTAGTCGGTTAACGCACTTTTAGTGATTTTTGTATGGGAGGTAGGCGTGGTTATTATCCGATTTCTTCCATTTTTGAACCGTATATGGAAATGGCTGAAGGAAACGACTCTATAGAGCTTGGTTGACGTAGCTATAGTAGTTTCCGAGATATGTACAATGCGATCCTTTGTGTCAAATTTGACTTTAATATCTTTATTTATGGCTTAGTTATGACACTTTATAGGTTTTCGTCATTTTGTGGGCGTGGCAGTTTGCCAATTTTGCCCATCTTCGAACTTAACCTTCTTATGGAGCCAAGAAATACGTGTACCAAGTTTCATCATGATATCTCAATTTTTACTCAAGTTACAGCTTGCACGGGCGGACGGACGGACGGACAGGCAGACATCCGGATTTCAACTCTACTCGTCACCCTGATCACTTTGGTATATATAACCCTATATCTGACTCTTTTAGTTTTAGGACTTACAAATAACCGTTATGTGAACAAAACTATAATACTCTCCTTAGCAACTTTGTTGCGAGAGTATAAAAATATGTACAGAAGTTGATGAAGATTTAGATGACTCTAGAGAAGACTTGTCTGATTCCCAAGTGGGGAATGAAGATAAGAATGGCACAGAAGGTGCCTTGGATTCCCAAGTGGGGAATGAGGATGTGGATGGCACGGTAGGTGTCTTGAAATCCAAAGAGGGGATATAATGACCGCACCATAACATATGGACTTGTTATGGCGGGGGTCTGTAAATGGGTGTAAAAGGAAATACACCAGTTGATAAAGTTAATTGCTTTAATATGAATTGTCAAGAATGGATAAGAAGAAAATGAATTGAAAAAGAATGTATGAAATGTTGTCAAGAAACCAATTTGTTTATTATTGTCTATTGCTTGATTTTGTCTTAAAGCCTCAAATTTTATGTGAACAAATGTAAATAAAATGTTTGTAAACAAATGAAAAGAAAACAAGAAAAAACGTTAACTTCGGTTGCACCGAAGCTAAATACCCTTCACAGGTGCATTTCTGTTAGTAACTATGTGTTCAGTTTGTATGGAAGCTATATGCTATAGTAATCCGTTCTAAACAAGTTTTTTAGAGATTACATTGTTGCCTTAAAAAATAACATATATCAAATTTCGTCAATATATTTTGTCAAATGTGAAAGTGGTCCATACAAGAACTTTATTCCGATCGTTCAGTTTGTATGGCAGCTATATGCTATAGTTAACCGATCTGAACAATTTCTTCGGAGATTACATTGTTACCTTAGAAAATAACATATATCAAATTTTGTGAATATATCTTGTCAAATGTGAAAGTTGTCCGTACAAGAACTTGATTCCGATCGTTCAGTTTGTATGGCAGCTATATGCTATAGTTAACCGATCTGAACAATTTCCTCGGAAATTACATTATTTCCTTAGAAAATAACATATACTAAATTTCGTGAATATATCTTGTCAAATGTGAAAGTTTTTCATACAAGAACTTGATTCCGATCGTTCAGTTTATATGGCAGCTATATGCTATAGTTAACCGATCGGAACAATTTCTTCGGAGATTACATTGTTGCCTTAGAAAATAACATATACAAAATTTCGTGAATATATCTTGTCAAATGTGAAAGTTTTCCATACAAGCATTTGATTCCGATCGTTCAGTTTGTATGGCAGCTATATGTTATAGTGGTCCGATATCGGCCGTTCCGACAAATGAGCAGCTTCTTGAGGAGAAAATGACGTTTGCAAAATTTCAAAACGATATCTTAAAAACTGAGAGACTAGTTCGTATATATACAGACAGACGGACAGACGGACAGACAGACGGACATGGCTAAATCGACTCAGCTCGACATACTGATCATTTATATATATACTTTATAGGGTCTCCGACGATTCCTTCTGGGTGTTACAAACTTCGTGACAAACTTAATATACCCTGTTCAGGGTATAAAAATAAGAATAGCAACTTACGTGTTAGAATATTATGGTTTAAAGTAAACACACAAGGAGGTGTAATTTATCAGGAAGGCTGTGTCGGAGCGCTTATGCTTGTATTTTGTATGTCACTGTAAATGCGTATGTTGTAGCGCTAATATTGGTTGTCAAAAAAGTCCTGCGGTATTTTCGCTAGTTGTCGCTGAAAGCGCGTAGTTCTAGTTTTATTTGTCGCATCGGGTCATGCTATACCTTTTTGGAAAGCTCATTTCACGCGCTGACACGTGTTTGATTGATTGTCGTTTCTGTTAAGTCGTTCGTGAGTTATAGCGTTGCAAACATGGAGCAAAATAAAGAGAAAATACGGCATATTTTACAGTACTACTACGATAAAGGCAAAAATGCATCTCAAGCCGCCAATAAAATTTGTGCAGTTTATGGACCCGATACAGTTTCCATTTCGTTCTGGTGTAGAGGTGGTCGAAGATGCGCCACGCTCCGGAAGGCCTGTCGTCGAAAATTGCGATAAAAACGCTGAATTGGTCGAAAGAGACCGGCATAGTAGCAGCCGTAGCATCGGTCAAGAGCTGGGCATGAGTCATCAAAAATTAATTTCAATTTCAATAAAAATACCGCAAGACTTTTTTGACAACCCATTATTTTGTAGGTAACTGTATGTGCTACAACGTTATTTGAAGTAGGCGACGCATTGGCGGCATATGTTACGGTACTATAGAATGTAAATGCGCAAATAAGCATAGTAACAGGACTAGAGAAACTGTTACCGAGTGAGATCTGATCGTATTCTGCGAACAGAGTCAAGAGACTCAGGAACCGTTACCTACTTTTAGAGCAATAAAGAGGCGCGTATGTAATTAGCGCAATGTCCTCGCAGAATCAGTTCAAGAAGTGATCTTGATAGGAGCAGAACTTGCTGTGCTCGAAAAGTGAAGTGAAGTTATTGAGTAAAGTGTTTACACTTGTGCGAAGTGTAAAGAGATATGGAACTCCAACAAGTTAATCTTGTACATATGTATATATAAGTCATGACGAGAAAAGCTGAAAGCCGGTTGACTGTCTGTCTGCCCGTCCAACCGTACGTGCAAGCTGTAACTTGAATAAATATGAAGATATCTCGATGATGATTTTGATTTGGGTCCCTTAATACAAAAAAAATTCGAGTTGGTAGATGGGCGTAATGCCCACAAAACGCTATTAATCGAAAACATAAATTGCCATAACTAAGCACTAAATTAAGATATAAAGCTGTTATGTAGTGGTACAGAGAATCGTAGTAGCAAGGGGCACCTGTGGAAATTTTGTTTTTGAAAAAGTGGGCATGTCCCCGCCCTCTGACAAGTTCGATGTTCATATCCTCTAAACCACTTCAGCTACAACAACCAAATTTGTTGACTGCAAATCAATGTTAAAATGGATGAATTCGGAGTGTAACTCCACTTTCTCCCCATACAAAGATACTGTTAAAAACTACAAAAAGTGCGATAAATCAATAACTAAATACACCACAGACATTAAATTTTTTCAGCGAGATGGTATGATAAAGCTCTATTGGAGCCGATGTAAAAATTGGACGACGGGCGTGGCACCGTGGTTAAATCTTATGTCTCGAAACCCAAACAACCGATTTCGACAAAATTTAGTACGTGGCTTCTGCTAACATTCATATATCACAGTGTAAAAATATTAAATTCCACTTTATTCGTTCAGTTTCCAGTACACAAATGAAGAAGAAAATTATATAACGGGATAAAACTTTGCACGACTAATATCTTTAGTGGGTGCCACCTTATGACCAAAAATAGTTTAAATCCAATAAAACCAGTTCAAGCTTCTAGGTACCGTATATTTAGACCCCGGTACCTGTAGTTGACTTTTGATCGAAAATTTCGGCCAATGTGTGATATATGTATATAATTCAATTAAAGAGATAATTTTTCTCTTATAATAGTATGTCTGTATGCCAAAAATGGGAATGAATGACACCAATACTTCCTTGGCCCTAACTTACTTAATATAAAGATTTTCGAACTTCCGGGTGACTTTGTAGCGCATTTATCATTATGACAATAAGAGAGCGTGCTTTTGTCATAACAGTGTATCTTTGCTTATAAAATAGATAAATTTGAGAGAAGACTTGCTCTAGTGCCCATATAACTAATACCAGGATTTTCGAACATATGGCTGACTTTACTCTATATGATTGGTTTTACACCTTAAAGTATTTGTCTGGCTTCTATTCTTGCAATTCGCAGAGTATAAAATGTTATACCCGGACTTAGCCCTTCCTTAATTGTTTGCATTAATTTCCACCTATCTAATGAACCTAATTGTGTTACATTAATTGCTTCAGGACAATCTATTATTGGACATCCTAATAAAAAGTTACCAGGTATTAAAACGTCTATATCGCTTTCACTATCTATACAAGGTGAGTTCCAAAGTAAACAGGACTTTTTGAAACTAGTGCCCCTGGTGGCGCCATCTATATGTCGACTGGTGCGTTAGAATCTGCTATCTTTATCAGTGAGAATTTCATGACATTTTATCTATTGGAAGTGAAGTTATTGCGTTTTAAGTGTTAGTTTGTTTGTGTTATCGGTGCGAAAATGAGCTTCGAACAAAAAGCCAACATTAAATTTTGTTTTAAAATTGGTAAAACTTTTACCGAAACGTTTCAATTGATGAAACAAGTCTATGGTAATGATTGCCTATCCCGTAGCAGTGTGCACGAGTGGTCTCAACGTTTTCAAAGTGGTCGTGGGGACATAAATGACGATAAACATGTTGGTTAATCAAAATCCGTGATCACCGGAAATTCCATCGAAACTGTGAGTGAATTCATAAAACATCAGCCGAAATCATCATTGAAATTCATGGAAATGGAATTGAACTACTCCTAAACATCGATTTATCATATTTTGACCTAACATAACACATGTGCCCGGTTTGTTCCGCACAAATTGACTGACGACCAAAAATTGCCGTCTCATCGATTGATGCTTGTGACCGATTATTTGACCAAAAATCACATTTTAACCATTAACCACTCCCGTATTCACCTGATATGGCACCGTGCGTCTTCTTCCTTTTCGGAAAAATGCATTTCCCCATGAAAGGAAAGCGTTATGCAGACGTAGAGGCCATTCAAAAGTCTTGCACCGGCATACTGCCGGCCATACCGGCTAACGATCAAAACACTCGTTTGACATGCTTTTGGACCGTGCAAAAAGCTATATTGAAGCAGAAGGAGACTATTTTGAATAAAATAAATTGATTTTGCCGAAATTACCATTGGTTGTTTTTAAGTCCTGTTTATTTTGGAATGCACCTTGTAGCTCATAGAGGCTACAAGCACTGCTTCAATCTATGACAGCAAAGTAATCTATACCATCGTATGTAAATGGAATTGACATAGATACTCGGAATTCTGGACGATTTACCATAATTTGATTTGCTGCTTCTTAGCGTAACGTATGCATCGACTACATGTTCGAATTTTCTTTTTCATGGAATTCTTTAATCCAATAATTTCTTCTAATTGTTGCTTCCATTAACTTTTTTCCTCCATTTAATGTTTTTTTATGAATTTTCAATTATTAATGGTAACAAATGAGACTTATTTAATATTATTGGGTGCTTTTGATTAAATTTAATATTTGCCTCCTAAACGCAGGATCCCATTACTATTTAAAATTGGATTTAAGCTTGAAATGCTACTTTTATTACTAATCTCTTTTTTGAATTTTAAACCACTAATTTACTCTCAAAATTGTAATTTTTGCTGATACCTCATTAACATCTCTTCAGCTTCTTTCATTTCTGATTTCACTAAGGATTCGGGTAATTTTTGTCCTCCTATTCTTTTTATAAATCGCAAGATATATGCTACTACTCTTATTACCTTATACAAGAAGTGAAACTCCTTTGTTGTTGTCACAGTTGCATCGATTTGAATAATCTTCTGTGTTGGTCACTGATGTTTCTCTTCTCGTAACTATTTGGGACACTTCCACCATAGATTGTTACCTAAGAGTTTACATATTCGCAAGAACTCCTCTGGGCGCTACATCAGCTGGATTGTGTTGTGTTCCAACGTGTTGCTATATTACAAGTAATATGATTTCTTCTATTCTTGCTCTGATAAATCTGTCTTTACTTCGGCAATTATTTATCCATGCTAACGTTATGGATGAATCGCCCCAAGTAAATATTTTTACTTCTCAGTTGATACGTACATATAACTGTTATCCTTTGCAGCAATGTGGGAAGTATGTTCTGACAATACTTGAATAAAAACTCAAAAATTAATTATTAGTAGCGTTACAAGTTGTCAGATTTCACAAGTTTTTATTACTACCTGATTAGAAATGCGAAAAATAAGTCGACAGTCGACCTTAAATAATACAAGATTTTAAGCTCAAAAATACCATACTTAAGCATTTCAACATTCTCAACAAATAGAGGTGCTCCAGTGTAGCCAAATGCTTTATTGGTATGGTCATAATATTAGTGATGTCTATGCAGTCGACCAATTCTTTTTCGTTTTTAAAAGGTATATTGACGACAAATCGATTATTTTCATCTCTCAACGTGTTTTTATTTCAAAAATTTCTGGCGTTCATCATCATCTGCTGTATCTGTTGGAGATGTGGTGTCTACTATTTCCTTAAACTTCTCCAATGTTGTAGCAACCGCTACTAAAATGTTATTGTTATTTTTCGGTTGATTTAAAACTTCCGACAATATCCAGTCCAATTAAGTTTGAACTTATATTCGATGACGACATCGATTCGATGTGATTCATTAAGTTGGGATCAGCCAAAGTAAAGATTTTCCATTGTTCTACATCCCATTTAAATATTTTGTCTGGTTGAGCACTCGCTAATTTCGATAAAATTAGTGCTTCGACATATTATATTTCGTTGCTTAGGAATCTCGATTTGATGTTGATTTTAAATTTGGAGACTCCCATGTGGTATTTGCTAAGCCTTGTAGTTCAATTACTTCTCTTCTTTTAGGTAAATTAAGTATTTGAGCTGCTTCTTCGGAAATATTAGTCTTTTGGGATCCTTGACCGATTAGAGCTCGCAATGTCACGTACTCTTCATTTGCTGCCTTCACTCTTATTTGTGCTGTTGCCAGAAGTATTGCTGTTTTCGAGTGTTTCGCCATCATTGTGGAGGATTTTTTGCGATCTGCTCTTCATTTCCTTCTCTTCCTTGTTTGTATTCATGGTAATATAATAAATTATGGTGATTTCTTTCGCACTTATTGCACTTTTTTTTATTATTACAATTTCCTTCATATACGTGATCAAGGCAAAAGTATCAAAACTTATTGAATGTTATGAATCTCCTTCGATTCATCGTAGTTTCTACACTCAAAAATTTTATGCCCAGGAACCTTGCAGTATTCACATGTTTTTTGCGCAGCTTTATAAAGTGTAGGTGTTCGCTGAGGCTACTTTTGATTGTTCCATTTAGCTGTTTTTCTGTCTCGTATTGCTTCTAGAGGTTGATATTACTGCTCCAGAAAACGGAACAAAAATTTTCGAACTAATATCCGAGCTATGATGGCTTGTTCGTCGTTTAAATCTAAATTTAGTCCTTTCAAAGCATAAATGCATTATTTAGTGGTACCCAACAGCAGCTTCATGCTTGCTGTCGGTTGATCCAATTCGTTTTGTTCAACTTACTCAAATACATTTTTGATATTTTTTGCACGACGTTGATATCTTCATTCAGATAGCTCGAACTGATTAGATTGTTGCAAAGATCCAATGAGCTACTTACTGCTTACTGCTGAAAGACCTTCGGCACAATTTTGAGTTTTTAAATTCTGAATGGAATTCTCCATTATTTTAACTACATGGTCGTAGTAATTTTTAGCAAAGTAATCTTTTGCTTCTTGAGTTTTATTTGCCTGAATATGTTCAATATTATCCAGACAGGAAGCTTTTCTAATTTTTCCACTGAGAATTTTCTGCTCTTCTAACGCAGCCAGATCGTCCAACTCCTTCCGGCTTTTTAGCAAATTCTCAATGTTTGCTTCTTTTTTTGTTGATTTTTGTTGTTTTCTCTTATTTCTTTTATTTGCCTAGTAATGCTCTTTTTCTTTTTAGAGGGTTATAATTCTTGCAGTTTTTTTAAGTCTCGATTGACCAAACGTATCCAGTTCAATAAGAGAATTGAGGACCAAATGTACATAAACTATGAATTACTGTTCTAAGGGAGTTCACTCTTGACTCTGATCTTCTTTATTAAAATTTCTTTTCTCTTCAATAATTCTAATCTCTTAACTATTTATATATGTATATGTGTGTATGTTTAGTGTAAATATGTGTGTATATGTGGATACACTAATTTATGTGTTTAATTTGATAGGCAACGGTTTTCACATTTTTATGAACAATTAATGGGCGTATATTCCTTTTATTTAACTTATTATTTACATCTGTATATTTCTGAATTAATGCATTTGTGTCAAAAGCAAATTTGTCTATAAATAATTCTATCTTAAAAAATAAATATAGTTTAAAAAAACTAAAACACACGCTTTTAAAGCATATCAAACCAAAAAGTGAAAAATAATTCTTTGTATAAACTAACAATAATAATGAAGGAAAAATTCCTGCATTATTGTAAAAATAACGTGGAATGCTCGATATATGAAAAATATGTCACAAAGCACTCCACGCTTTTCTCACACTAATGCAGGAATTTTTCCTTCAATTCGAATTCCGTCCAAAGATCTACAACGACTAAGTGCTACATAAGCTTGTCCAGCAGCAAACAGTCGAGAGCCCAGATAAATTACTGCATGATCTACTGTACAACCTTGCATCTTATGAACGGTCGATATTGGCTTAATTACGTGTTCACCATCTGAGCCGAAATTAATACGTACTGACGGGATGTCTTCTGTATATAGTTGGTCCCTGCGAAAATTTCGCCAGATAATTTCTGTAACAAATCCCATATTACCATTCACTAAACCTTTTGACACGTCAATATTCGACCTTAACATCACTTTTGCTCCAACGAATATTTTTAATACATTAGGAAGACCTCCTGTTTTATTGATATCATTCAGTATTACAGTATTTAAGTCCTTATTACCTAAATTTCGTGTAGCGTCAATGAGTTGGTCTTGTGCTTTAATCGTATAAATAACCGTCCCTTTATCTTGAAAGCTCTTTAGAACTTTTTCATTATGTATAACAACTTGGTCGTTAGAAGAGTAAATCCTTAAAGCTTTCTCAATCGAGAATTCTTCAGTGGTATCTGTTGACACTTTTTCAAGAAGAACTTCAAGATGCTTCGACGTCAACTTTCCAACTCTTAAAGCATTAAGCACATCTATAAATGTCGTATCTTCTTGTTGACGCATGTTTTGTTGGAGTTCAACCAAGCGGAATTGTCGCCACAAATGTGTAGCGGGTTTCATATTTTCAGGCTGTTGAAATACTTGATGTCCTCGGACAGGTGGTAACTGCATTAAATCACCAAAGAGTAAGACATTTATACCTTCAAAACAAGCGTCCTGTCTCTTTAGTTGGCGCAAACGAGAGTCGATCATGCTAAGCATTTCATAAGGCACCATAGAAATTTCGTCTATGAACAGAAACTCAACGTTTGCCTTAACTGGCGCATCCCTCTTATATAATTTCCTATAAGAAGTGGCATGTTAATGATGACGCCATCTTTTTGTACTGGTAGTTTCAACAGGCTGTGTAGTGTAGAACCTCCGACCAACCGTGCTGCAACTCCAGTAAGAGCACCAACTTTCACGACCAATTTTCCATAACATCGGTTAACTTGGTTTTTCAATACATTAAAGAGAAAAGTTTTTCCGGTGCCTGATCCACCTGTGACGAAAATTTTCTCTCGTTTAATATCACCATTAAGTTGATTTTTAATACTCTCTGTAATGACAGTAAACAATTGTTTTTGATCAATATTCATAGCGTGCTGTGCTCTTTGAAATTGATCATTGCTCATTTCTGTGTCCGGTAATTCTTCTTCTATAACTTCAGGATTTATAATCTCTGGCTGTTCTAAAATTTCAAATGCATGTATCTGATTGAACGCATTTTCAAGCTGTTGGTCACGCTCTCGAAATTGGCGCATATACCTGCTCATTTCCTTCAAACGATTTTCTCGATGTAAAAACGCCTCTTTTGCATTATCGAAACCTTCAATTGATTCAGTTTCCAAGCGATAAGGCATATATTGAAGAAGTAAGCTATAGAAAAAGTTGTCGGGATCTGATGTTGCTATAAAATATGTCACCCTAACAACTGCGGGAACCTTTATCACAACCATTTTGCTCTTATCTAATAGCGTAATGAGTGGACGACGTGTGTTACGAAATTCTTCATACGCGTCCTGATCAACACTTTCCTCAGTTTCGCTTACTTTTTTCGGATAGAATGGTTCAAGCAACATTGCAAACTCATGTTTGCAAAATCGTAATCGGGAGATTGTAACGATGTTTTTGATATCTTTCAAAGATATTACTATAATAACACTAGCCGACAATTTTGACATTTTTTTTCTGCTCTGAAACCAAACTTGTTTTTTTATGTTGCTTTGATAAGGTACATATATAATTTGAATATTTAAAAAAATTGCTAGGTCCAGGATAAGAGAAAAATATAAGTAAAGTTTTTGCAAAAAACATATTGAATATTACAAATTTTTATATCTCAATTTATATTTTCTTGTACTTTTTTGAACTTCTGCTGTATTGGTAGACAGGATTATCACGTAAACATATCCAGCAATAGTCTGCCAGCATGCTAGGAGTCCATTTGCCTTGATACCTTTTCTCCGTACTCAATATGTCTTGGTGAAATCTCTCCCCATGTTCATCACTGACTGCACCTAAATTGGGAGGAAAGAAATCCAAGTGCGAATGTAGGAAGTGTATTTTCAGGGACATGTTACACCATAAAGCCTGAAAATCCGTCAATAGGCTTGATATGAGTTCTTCATAATCGGGTGATTTGGTGTTACCCAAAAAATTTTTTACAACCTCAACCTGCTTTTTTTTCTAGCGTATTTAGTTTAGAGACAAAGTTTTGATCCTTCATAACTCGTAGTATGTCTGGCCCCACAAAAATCCCTTCCTTTAATTTCGCATCACTAAGTCTCGGAAATATACTTTTAAGGTATTGAAAACCTTCTCCCGTTTTATCCATTGCTTTTACAAAATTTTTCATTAAGCCTAATTTTATATGAAGGGGTGGCAATACAATATTCTCGGGTTCAACAAGACGAAGATTGGACACACTTTTCTGATTAGGTACATAGTCTGTTCTTTTTGGCCTCTCTTTTTGGATATAGTGTTTGCTTCGAGCTCTGCTATCCCATTCCCACATAAAACAGCAAAATTTTGTGTAACCAGCTTGCATACCTAGTAACATCCCAACTACTTTTAAATCAGAACAAATTTTCCAAGAATGTTTAGCATACTGTATTTTTTGTAGTCGATTTTTGATATTTTCATAGGTTTCTTTGATATGTACTCCATGCGCTAGAGGTACAGATGGAAATTCGTTACCATTATGTAACAAAACCGCCTTCAAACTTATTTTCGATGAATCAATAAATAGTCTCCACTGATCAGGTGAATAGGTACAAAACATTTTTTTCATAAGCCCAATATATAATTTTTATTTCAGAGCAAAATCCATTGTCCATTTTTTAACTAATTCATGAAGCTCTGGGTCTTCTTCTTCTGGAGGGATTCTACAGCAACAATTACGATCCAGAAGAAGTTTCCCTTCTTCTGAGTCAAACTCGGGATGATTTTCGATCCAAATCACCATATGAAGGTGAGGACTGCCCGATTCTGGAATTCAATGCGCCACCAATTATCCTTCACTTTTCCGCCAAACACATAATCATTTTTTTTATAAATTTCATTAGAGCATTTACTCTTAACATGAAATGCCGACTCAAAATTACTGGATACTTCTCGATAAGTCTTTGGATCTCATAAATATCGAGAGTACTTTGATCAACATCAGCCCTACCATCGGCTATTAACAAAGCCTCTCGTTGGTCTAGCCAGTTGAGATCATTTGAGCTAAGTGTTACAAAGGATGTTGGAGGTCCTAAACATCTGATTTGAGCTAATAGTTCATTCAGAGCTGATCTCCAATAGGCTGCCGAACCTTTTAAATTGTTTACATAAATATGGACATCTTCTATTGCTCCTTCTTGATTAAAAATTTTTTTGCCGCATACTGATATAGTGCTTTTGATTCTATAATATTCAAAGAAGGATAAGACATAAAATAGATAGTCGTTACGTTGAAATCTTGTGTCACTTCCCAAAATTCTAAACTGAAAGTAGTCTAACGCTGTAATCTTTACAGGACTTTGTTCTTTGAACCCGTTTTTTCCGTAAGGAAAAAAGAAGTACCAGGCAAATTTTTCTGCTTTCAGTTCATGTCCGATATTAACAATGTTGTCTTTCTTTTTGCGGGTAATTTCGTTAAGGTTTCGTGAAACCTGTAGCTCATCTTCCATATTGGGTTGCATTACATCAATCGGCGCCATCAAAGATGTCTGCAGTGGAATTAAATGATTAGGTAGTTCATGTTGAGAAGTAATCACTTCAGACGCAGCCGTTACTATCTTAATACTCTGCTGTATTTCTATCTCATCAGGCTCATCTGTTTCATATACAAAATCTACGAAATCAAAAGTATACTGCACATTTTTTCTGCCTGTTGTACGTTTACAAATCCTCACAAACTCGTCTAAATTGTCGCATTCGATAATGCAGGCTTTTCCAATGTTATCCTTTGCTCTAGATCAATTTTGACCACAAGAATGTGAGTTAGTGTAGTAATATTTGTTATCATAGTACATCACTCTGAATGATTGTCCATCTGTTATTATTATGCCGGCGCTATGTTCCATGAAAAGATCTTCCAACCCTTGACGAAGGGTGCGTCCGAAGTTTGTTTCATTATTCTTGTCGCTCAAGCTTCCATATATGCTTGGTTCATCGGCAAAAGTGATCTGAAACCGTTTGCCGAATGCGACTAAAACATCTTTTATTGCGTGGAAATTTCGCACCAGTAGGTATCCGTCGTCTTCAATACGATAGGCCATTAAATTTCGCTCCGTTTGAAATCTTATATTGCTGTAGATTTGGTCACCCGTTATCATATTCAGGTTGAGGTTTTTGTAAACCACTGTTGTGGTGCAAGAATACTGGCTCTTAGGATGTTAGACAATGCCATCACACAGCATTGTACACCTGCAAATACTGATGTGAATATGAGCTCGTTTCCTTGGTGCCATGAAGCACGCACAATTCTCGAAAAATCACATATTCTTGAGTAAGCACTAGTGTTATTGTTAAGTTCATCATTGATTTCATTCATAACCTCTAGTGGAGCTTTTTCTACTCTAATAATATCCTCTTCATTCATTATGACGTTTTGATCGATAGTGACGTCTTTATAAAGGGGATTGTTAGCGACCAACCAATGTAGTGCATCATATACCTTTTGCCTAGATACTGAAAACTGTCGCGTTACATTAATATTTTCCAAAAATTCAGTAATGACAACTTTTCCAGCATTATTAGTGGTTCTTGGTAACATGTTCGGAAGTTTTTCAGTAACTTCGAAAACATCCTGAGCAAACAATACTGCTTGACCTCGAAAACTATATTGCCCAAATACACCGCTTAATTTTATAATTTTAACAAATGGAATCATACGTGAAATCAGCCTTTGCTCGGCTTGAGACAATTCCGAAATCACGTCTGGAATAAGCCTGGATCTAGATTGTTCCAATAAGATTTAGATGGTGGAATATTTTTCATTGAATTCAAATGGGTTTTGCAACGATTGCAAAGAACCAAACATTTTTTTTTGCTTTAATTCATTAGGCAAATATGTGTTCGCTATAGCATCTACTCGTACAATCCACTTAAAAATTTGATGTTTATAGCATCGTTTAGTACAAACTTCACATATCGCATCGCAAAACGAGTTAATTGCCTGCCTAAAGCTCGTTATACTGGCTTTACGTAACCTTCGGACCTTTTCATTTTGTTTCTGCATTTGCATCAAACGAGCCTCTCTGGCTTGTTCTGATTCTGAGGCTCGGCTTTCCGCTGCATGCTGACGCATTTGCTGCAAACGAGCCTCTCTGCCTTGCTCTGGTTCTGAGGCTCGGCTTTCCGCTGCATGCTGACGCATTTGCTGCAAACGAGCCTTTCTGACTTCCTCTGGTTCTGAGGCTCGGCTTTCTGCTGCATGCTGACGCATTTGCTTTAAGCGAGTCTCTCTGCCTTCCTTCGATTGCTTAGCTCTATAACTTCTCATATAGAGCCTTCTTTTCTCCTTTATTTTCTCTAATTCGTTTAAGTGTTCTGACGATCTTTCCATTCTTTCACTGAGATTTATTGTTTTTTGTATAAACAATTCGTTAAATAAAATTAATTTATTGGTTTATAATTGTTACGAACGATCTGGCAGCATGACTCACGTAATCCTCTTAAGTCCTACTTGCTTACGTATTAACTAGCGTGGTGCGTTGTGATTGGTCTAATAAGCAAAGCGGGAGCAATTATTTTAAGTCCTACTTGCTTACGCTTGAACTGACGTGGCGCATTCTGATTGGTCCAATTGGGGAACCGGGAGCAATTAGTCTAGTTAGCAAAGTAGGCAGTGGGAAAACGATCATACCGTCGATAACGTTCAGAGGGTGCAGTTGAGACTAAATTTTTTAATTAACATTTATTTAACACTTTATTTCGGTTGTTGTCTTCGCCCAAGCCTCTGCACCATATAACAGGACGGGAATTATGAGCGACTTATAGAGTTTAGCTTTTGTTCGTCGAGAGAGGACTTTACTTTTCAATTGCCTACTCAGTCCGAAGTAGCACCTGTTGGCAAGAGCAATCCTGCGTTGGATTTCCAGGCTGATATTGTTGGTGGTGTTAATGCTGGTTCCTAAATAGACGAAATTATCTACAACTTCAAAGTTATGACTGTCAACAGTGACGTGAGAGCCAAGTCGCGAGTGCGACGACTGTTTGTTTGATGACAGGAGATATTTCGTTTTGCCCTCGTTCACTGCCAGACCCATTTTCTGTGCTTCCTTGTCCAGCCTGGAGAAACCAGAACTAACGGCGAGGGTGTTGAGGCCGATGATATGAATATCATCGGCATACGCCAGCAGCTGTACACTCTTATAGAAGATGGTACCTTCTCTATTTAGTGCTTCGTTATACTGGCTTTACGTAACCTTCGGACCTCTTCGTTTTGTTTCTGCATTTGCATCAAACGAGCCTCTCTGGCTTGTTCTGATTCTGAGGCTCGGCTTTCCGCTGCATGCTGACGCATTTGCTGCAAACGAGCCTTCATTTTTATAATTTTTATAATAAAAAAATCAATAATATAATGTGTGAAATGAATATTTCTTATTTTTCAAATAAAAAAATAATATAAAAAATGTTTTTTTTATTATTATGAGGATTTTTACTATTGGGGTACAATCGTATCCCGGGTGTGTGTTTACGTATATAATGTGTTTGGAAGGCTGTAGCTCCTGAACCAATGGTCCGATCTGGTTCAAATTTTGAATTTGAACTCAAAACTAAATAATCTTCCTAGATCCGAAGTTAGCGGTATAGAGGTATAGCGGTTCAAAAGTTACAACACTTCAAAGTTGAAAGTGGATACATTTGTACCCGGGTGTGTGTTCTAGGGTTAAAGAAACGTCATAAATATGCAAATTAATTTTTATGAAAAATATATATTTTGGGACGAAGAATTCCAGTGATGAAAAGAAATTTAATTTTGACAGACCATATGGAATTCCTCGACTTTGCTGGTAATTTGCATGGTAATGCTTGAATTTTCCAGCAAGACAATGCACTGATCTATGTACGGAAGAAGACAAAAGCCTTAAGTCCAGATTCAATTTCGATCGAGGATCTGTGAGGAATTCTTTCAGTAAAAATTTGACAACTGAACAAAACTCATACATATGTGCTTGGAAAAAAACTGGCGAAGCCAATGTCTCATCGTGTCCATCTGGTTAAAATGCATATCACAATCCCGTATAAAAAATGTAATACTATTTGATTTATAAATAAAAAGATAAGTAATTTTTTGCAAATATAAAAATTGTAATTAAAAAAAATATTTGAATTTAATTTTGTTTTTTAATATTTATGTTCATAAATATATGAACGTGACACTTTTATTAATACGCTTTTATTAGCTTCACTTGTCTGTATGTATGTATGTTTGTATGTATGTTTGTAAATTTTTTAAAGTGGAACTGAAACGTAGAATATTTGAGCGACACTGTAGGAAGCCGACAGTAAGTTTAAGCAGCTTCCCAAAAATATGCAAAAAATTAATACTTATAATAAAATTTCTGTAGTAAAAAAAACTCAGATACTAGTTTTCAAAATGCCTCCGAGCAGCAACTGCAGTAGAAAACTCCTTTTTTAATACGCTTTTATTAGCTTCACTTATATGTATGTATGAAAAGTTACAAACTGCCGTGCGCGCTGCGGCAGATGTTGATGCTGCTGTTGACACCATTGATTCCACCGGGCGGTTGAAATGTGCTTCAATAGCAATTTTAGTCGAAAAATTTCGCGTCACTTAACGAATTATGGCTCTGGCTTCAATAATGGGCATACACAATGCTTCAGCCAAGCTGCGCAGGATCTGCTTATGCTTGTTGTTTGTTCTCCAAGGCAACATAAGGTTATTAAAATCGTAGACAATGTAGGCTGCAAGAGCTGTAATGTCCAACATGTTGAAGAACATCGCTAGTGGCCATCGTTTTGTTTGTCTTTGTGTTGGATATTCCGCAAACATTTGGTCCATTCGATCAACACCACCTTTGGTACGATTATAATATTCAATTATTTCAGGTTTCCCACTGTCAGCTATTTCAGCATCATTATGCATGGTCGAAAGCAAAATTACTGCTTTATTTTTTTTGGAAACATAAGAACACATTGTCACATTATTTTTGAAGCCAAATGTCGTTGAACCAATTTTCCTGTTTTTGTTCTGCTTCATTTCTTGAGGAATATATGATTTGTTTTTGCGTAAAATTGCAACGATCGTGAGTTTCCAGGTGAGAAGCAGTGAGAAGCAGTTCTGCAACTGGCAAGGTCGTAAACAAATTGTCCATTGTAATGTTTCGGCCACTTCCTTGGTATTTGGCAGACAAATCCTTCACCACTCGTTCGCCTTGGTTCGTTTCCCTACCAGTTTCTGCTTGGCCAGTATATATTTGTCCATGCAGTGGATATGCATTTGTGGCATCGCAAATCCACCAAACCTTGACACCATATTTAGCAGGTTTTGACGGTACATATGTACTGCGTAAACCGTGTACGTCCACGGTAAGGAAATAATTGTTCATTAATCGTCAAACATGATCTGGGCTTGTAATGTGCAGCAAGATTATTGTTCATCATCGTCCACAACTCACTGATCAGTGCTGCTTTATCAGTTAGTAAGTGTATTGCACGAGTGTTTTTATCGTCAAATCTTAGGAACCGCAATATCGAACAGAAACAGTTGACTCCCATTGTGGCGCGATATAAAGGATAGTTTTTGACGCTCCATAAATCTCGAACATGTTCTCCATTGCTATGGTTCGCACCAGTCATAATAAGTATGCCAAAAAATGCATACGGCTCTGTTATTGACACAGGTGTCCATGACTTAGGAGTTGTGTTTGGATGCGCATTGTTGTAAGCATTATAAGTTTCTTTTGCTAACTTATTTGTGTGGCGCATAATTATATCAGCCATTTCAACGTTCATGAAACATTTGAATGTTTGCTCTATTGACAACATTTCAGTGCATCTAGCTGGTCCAGAACGTTCTCTTATAATATTTTGTCTGAGTACCTGACGACTTACATTTGATTCTTTCATCCACTCAGTACCATCACGTGCAACAAATTTTTCGGCATTAGCAGGTAATTCATTATTTTCTTCTACTTCTTCTTCTTCATCGTCTTCTTCATCATCCTCATAGTCCGCATAATCAGGTAATACTTCTGCGGCACTTTGCGAAACTTCAGCATCGTCATCAGCAATTTCAATGTCATTGATTTGAATTTCTTCTTCATCTTCTGAGTCAAAGTCATAGGGAGCGTCATCGTCACAAATTTCACCAAATAAAGATTGTATATATGATTCTCGCTGTTCTTCAGTTAGCCTGCATAATAAAAAAATTAGTATATGTTTACATTGTTGCTTATTTTACATTTTTTACCTTCTATATGCTGCACTTGATAAATATTCGTTTCTTCTTGAAGTCATTTCGTATCCAGTTATTTATAGTTTCAGTTATATTTATTTTCACTTATATTTTCACTTCTTACACTTTTGAGCACCAAAACAATAATGAAAATATCAACAGGCAGCATTTATAACAACAACTCGTGTGAAAACAACGCTTGCAGCTGCATATAAAATACAAAAACCAGTTATACCAGTGTATTTGCTGCCTACGTACCCATACCTTGCGCGACCTTTTTGCACATATCTTTTGAACCAGGTAGAATATTTCAAGACGCTAAAGTTGCACTAAAATTGGGCAAAGTGAAGATAGGGTGGTCTATCTGTCGTCTTAGAGAATACTCACCCATTACCCGATGTTTTAGGTGCTTCCAACTGGGTCATATAGCACACAAATGTGTCAGTCAGACTGATCGGTCAGCCTTCTGTACACGCTGCGGAGCTGCAGGGCACGTGCAAAAGTATGCAAAAATGCCCCAAGTTGTATGCTTTGCAAAGGAGAGCACTCCGTCTTAAATACGACATGTCCGAAGTATGTACAAATGATGAAAACAATGAAAAAATGAGGTTGTTACAGCTAAACCTTAATCACTGCGCAGCAGTACAAGATCTGCTAAAACAAACAGTCCAAGAAGAGAATATAGATGTCGCCTTACTAAGCGAACCATATAGACTGCGTTCGGAGAGCACTTGGTGTAAAGATAGAAGTGGCAAGGCAGCAATATGGGCCTGCAAAGGACAAGCTTTCTCATCCCGCTCCAAAGAAGTCCAGAACGGCTTTACATGGGCGAAGATGCAAGGAATATATTTTGTAAGCTGCTATGCTCGTCCTAGCGCAACAATTAGAGAATTTGAAGATTTTCTCCTGGAGCTGTCTCTAGAGACCAGAAACAAATCGCCAATAATAATAGCGGGTGATTTTAACGCATGGTCTACTGATTGGGGTAGCAGAATGACAAATCACCGTGGTCGCCTCATTCTAGAATTTTTGAGTCAAACAAACCTCACGATTCTAAACAATGGCACAAAAAATACGTTTCAAAAGGGTAATAAAGGTTCTATAATAGACCTAATGTTTGCTAACGACACGCTTAGCAGACATATTAAGTGGAAGGTATCAGATATTTACACAAATAGCGACCATATCGCTATAATCGCTGAAGCTTCGTTCTCCCAAGAGAGGAAACTGTCTCGCAGAAGTCCCTCTCGAAAACGTAGTTGGCGTGAAAAGGAATTTGATACCGACGTCTTTGAGAGCGTCTGGAGTGCGGCTAAGGCACCAGGCGAAGACGCCACCCACTTAGTATCCGCTGTGCCGAAGGAACTAGTTGCAGCATGCGACGCAACTATGCGCAGGACGAGAAACAATAACAATCGAAAGCCGGTATACTGGTGGAGCGACGAAATTGCCAAGCTGAGGAAGCTCTGTCACTCAGCTAGACGTCGCGCTCAACGAAACCAGGGAGGGAAAACGAAATCCGCCTCAGAGAAGCATTTAAATGCCAAAGAAAGCTCCTGAAGTCAGCCATTATCCGTAGTAAGAGATCCTGTTTCGAAAAGCTATGTGAGGAAGCTAACATAGACCCCTGGGGATCGGCATACAAAGTTTGTATGTCGAAATTCAAAAATAAGTCGCAGCAACCTAAGAACGCACCATTTATGGAAAATGTTGTCGAAGCGTTATTCCCCACACATGCACCCATTTCCTACATTAAAAGAAACGAAGCTACGGAGCCACCTCTATTAGTCACAGAAGACGAACTATTGGCTATTGCGAAAAAAATCAAAAACTCTAAAGCGCCTGGAATAGGGGGTATACCAAATAGAGCCCTTAAAGAAGCCATAACTCTTAGACCCAGTTTATTTACTAACATGTACAATGCGTGTATATTAGAAGAGGTGTTCCCCGATCCGTGGAAGATTCGGCGTTTGGCTCTACTCCCAAAGCTAAAAAAGCCACCAGAAGAACCTTCATCATATCGACCTCTTTGCATGCTCGACACGATTGGGAAAGTGTACGAAAGCATTGTAAGAAACCGCTTGGAACTAGCTATCCAAAAAGCCGGCGGATTATCAGAGAGACAATACGGCTTGATAAAAAAAAGGTCCACTATTGACGCACCACGAGAAGTCGTCGATATTGCGAAATGTGCAGTAAGTGGCAAAAGATGGAAAGGTGGCACAAAAAAGTATTGTGCGCTGATTACCCTGGATGTCAAAAATGCGTTCAACTCAGCAAAATGGGCAGACATAATTAAAGCCCTGGATGAAATACGGGCCCCTGAGTACCTCATAAATATAATGACGAGCTATTTTAAAAACAGAAAGCTGATTTTTGAGACGGACGAAGGCACCAAGAACTACTCTATCTCAAGTGGAGTGCCACAAGGCTCAGTGTTAGGCCCACTATTATGGAACCTTATGTATGACGGGGTGCTAAGAAGACAGCAACCAACAGACGTGAAACTAGTAGCTTATGCGGACGACCTCATGGTGGTAGCAGTCGCCAAACAATTAGCCGACCTGAGAAATAAATGTAATAAGTGCGGAGGAAAAAACAGAAGTTTTACTGATAAGCACTAGGAAGATAGAAGAACGAATAGAGCTCACCATAGGGGAATGCAAGATTACCTCGCAGCCGCAATTGAAGTATCTGGGGGTAATATTAGATTCCTAATTAAAATTTAAATAACACTTGGAGTATACTTCCGCCAAGGCAAACAGAATTTATAATGCGCTATCGAGAATGATGACCAATAGAGGCTGTGTGCGTTCCAGCCGGCGATTCTTAATAGCGAAAGCAATGAGTTCCGTAATACTGTGTGCGGCACCAGTATGGATACAGGCAATGGATATAAAAGCGTATGCAAAACAAATAATTGCAGTGCATAGGCTTTCTGCAATTCGGGTAATAAGTGCTTTCCGGACTATATCAACCGACGCTGCTGAAGTATTAGCCAGCATGCCGCCCATTGACATCCAGGGAGATGAACTCGAGCGTTTATATCAATTATCAACGCCTAAAACAGTATCGGTAAGGACAGAGGAAAGAAACAAGAGTACTAAAATGTGGCAGGAGCGGTGGAATTCCTCATCCAAAGGGCGCTGGACCCATCGACTTATACCGGACATCCACTCGTGGATAGACAGACGACATGGGGACTTAGATTTCTATCTGACCCAAATACTTAGTGGACATGGATGCTTTAGAAGCTATCTTTTCAGATTCCACAATGACATTAGTCCGAACTGTCCGACGTGTACAGAGCATATAGAAGACTCTGAACATGTATTATTTCATTGCCCTCGATTTTCGAATACAAGGGAACAGCTAAAAACCACACTCGGTGGTAGTTTTACGGTCGATAACTTGACGACACTCATGTGTCAGTCGACTGATAAATGGAAAGCTGTCAGCGAAGCGTCAGCGTTCATAATGACCAAACTGAGATCTTTTCAACAGACTAGGCGTCCGTCAGTCCGCGCAATAGAGGAGACTTAAATGTCTTGTCCCTCTCACGAAGTAATACCTAGCCGGTGGTTCCGTGGGAGAGTCCTGAGTTGGGAGTAGGTTAGGTTTAGCGGATTAAAGTTCCGCACTTCGGCTTTCGATGCTTCCCCCTATTATAAAAAAAAAAAGGTAGAATATTTGAATGAAATAAAAACCAAAATGTGTATTCGTTGTTACTCTACAAGTATATTATTATAAATTATATTATTTTGTTTTGCATTTATCAGGGCAACAACAAAAACAAAAATGCACTGTTGCATGTCCTGACTTTATTTGCCCATATCGCTGGAACCAGTAGGAATATTTGAATGAAACAAAAGACAAAATACTTGTTATATATTAAAATATACATTTAAAAAAAAATCATAGTAATCGGTTGAATAAGCATTAAAAAAACCGCAAAATAAGGTCCCGGGTACAAACGTATTCCGGGTGTGTGTTTACGTGGTATTTTCTGGGTGTGTGTTCTAGGGTTAAGCATGGCTTAAGCGCTCGATTTTCATGTTTAACGCTTTTATTTGCCTGCAACTCATGACTATTGGTTGCTGGCTGCTGAATTCTTCGTTAAGATAATGCTTACAGGTTTGGTCAGGGGGCACGGTTAAGATACAGGGACTTTGGGAATTCAAGTCAACCAACCAGAATTTCTATTACTACCGGAGCAAACAGAAATTTGCAGTTTCATATTAAACCGCGTAGCCAGCGGAAAAGGGAATATTCTTCTCTTGGACGACCTAGCGGGTACCGGCACAACTCTCTTGCTGAACTTTCTGCTGGCACAGTTGGGTAAGACAAAGTGGTTGCGCTGGCTGTTCCGTCCACCGGTATTCAAGCATCAGCTGAACTTTGCAAGTGAAGAGACACTTATTTACAACAGTGGTGCAAATTGATCGTGTAGAATGAATGCACAATGTCGCGATTGAAGCCCTGAATCCTAGTTTGCAATATATTCGAGACAATGGAATCTTGATGGGTGGAGTGGACAATGGAATCTTCCTGTCAGTTGATTTCCGGTAGACGTTGCCGATTATCGAACGAGGTACTGCACAGACGAGAAAAACGCATGCCTCACAATTTTGCGAATGAATCGTCCCTAACAGTGGCCAAGCCGGAACTGACGCCAGGAAGGTTTTGCTGTGTGTTTGATGGGATTGGAAAGGAATCATCCACTATAAGCTGCTCTTATATGATCAGCTTGACTCTTAATTCTACCATCTACTGCGAACAACTGGACAGCTTCCAGCGTCCGGAATTGGCCAACAGGAAGGGTGTAGTGTTCCACCAGGACAACGCCAGACCACACACTTCGTTGATGCCTCGTCAGAAGCTACGGGAGCTCGAATAGGAGTTTTTATCTCATTCACCATATAGTCCAGACATAGCGCCAGGGGATTACCACCTGTTCCTGTCTATGGCGAACGCCCTTGTTGGTGTAAATTTAAACTCAAAATAGGCTTGTGAAAAGTGGCTGTCTGAGTTCTTCACAAATAAGGAGGGAGGCTTCTACGAGGGGATTATTATGAAGTTTTCTTCTAGATGGAAACAAAGCAAAAAAGCGTGTAACTGCGCCGTGGATATATTTTCGTGTTTCGGTGACTAGAAGAGCTTGATACTGCCCTTCGCCTAATAACTACTACATTACTTTCTGACACTATGTTTACAGGAATCTATCTCTATTATTATTAGCAGGAGTACACCTTTGACTGCATACCGCCCAGCTGTGGTCTGGCTTATGAAGGTATACAATGTTAAGCATCGACTTTGCCGTATTAATCGAGACGCTTCCGCCCTTTTCTTGATTACAAAAAGATTTCCACGAATTTTTTTTTGCTTTCCTTACTTCTTTTTTGCATAAACTTAAGAGGTCTCTTCTCTTTGGGATAGTTTGAGTAAGTTAAATTACTTCCTTTAAACTTTCTGTATGCTTTTAAGTACGGGAGATCACCATGGGCCTAATTCTAATTCCCACTAAGTGTTAGTTCTTTCTTTACTACATGGTATTGGGCAAACGACCTCTAAAGCTTGTCGACAAGAGTCTGATATCTGTTTAACGAGGATGTCCAGGTCGTCATTATTCTCTGATTGGAATGGTTGCAAACGTCTTTAGCTCTTATAGGTGCATTTGCCAGTTCATTTTTCTATCACAAAAACCCTCACCAATCTTCGCTATTGCAGCTTTAGATAGGTTGACCGACCGCTCGTCATCACAAGCTATCATCTTTATTTGACCTTGGTACCATCCGGCACCCGTGCATGACGGTGGCAGACCTGGATTGCTTAAGCACTTCCAGCGCCACATTAATAAGAGCTGCTTGCACCCATTTCCATTGAGGAGGCGTCCCCAATGCTTATTTAACTTAGCTTTGTCGGTTGGCTGCCTCTGCTGCCGCTCCAACTATAAAATAGTCTCTGCCTACGTCGTGATTATGTGATATCTACCACCAGTCGGAGGGTCCAGCGATGGATTATTGCCGACTACCAACCATCAAAAATGAATTAGATTCACTCCGCATTCGTTTGTAATTATATATTTCACTTCATTTAGAAATATTTATTTTTTTAACTTTATATTTAAAATTGTATTTTTTCTTAATAACTTAAGGGTAAAATCGGAAGAATTATTGATGTTCGACTGAAGTTGTGTGCTCTCTGCATTAAATTGGGTACTCATTTATTCAGGGGGTAGGTGAAGTATTCACCTGGTTTTACCAATTTTTGACACAAGAGCACGGTGGTATTAAAAGATATCAATCGATATTGAATTTCAATACTAGATTTGACATTTTGACTGCTTCTTTCGTTAAAAAGTCAGCGATAAGCACAGCACCCACATGTTCGATATCTTGAAAGTTATTTTCCGATTACAACAAATATAATACCTTAATGGTATTATTTTTGCAATACTAAGTTTTATTTTGACAGCGTCCACGTATTCAATGTCTGAATACTTGAAAAGTTATATTTCAATTTAAACAATTTTTAAGGTTTCCATCCTTCATTGCGTTATTGGCAATATTAGTTTTAGTTTAACAACGTCACTTGCACCCGACTTCCATACAAGTATATGTGAGATGAAAAAATCGAGTGAGATTTACATAATATGTTATTTCTTGGTTGTAGTCCGATTTTACCTATTCCACTGCAGCACGAGAAAGTTAGTATAATCTAGTACCCCAAATTGGGTTAAAGTTGGTTGAGTATTTATTGAATTTTATTTAAAGATGGACGGCTCCACGACCATTGTCCAATTTTTATTCCTATTCCTATGAAGAACGAAACAAAACACCTTCCGTATTTAAAGCAATTTTCATATCTTGGATTTACTTACAAATTGCTTCATCAATCCCTGCTTTTTGTAAAGCGCTGGTAGAAATTTATGAGGAGGCACTAAAGTTTCAGTTTAATTGGTCAAAAGTATACATTCTCAATAATGGGCGAATGACAAGGAACTCAAAAACATATACTTAGAAAGTAGTGTCAAGTGGGATTCTGATTTAATTAATCAGTAACATAACCCTCTTGTTGATAAAAAAATAAAAAATAAATAAAGTAAACGAATTCAGTAACACGATTAAATATTTTGTAAATTGTCGGTATAAAGAAATCAATGAACAGAACTTTTGCGATTTAATAGGTATAGAAGGGTACGATAAAGGGGATAAGCCTGATGAAGGTTGAAATGCGACCACTTGCAGTAAGACATCATTACGACCTCTGACCATAAAACCATCTTTATACTATATTAAAATGACGTGTCACGTTCTTTGTCCGCGATGAACTTCTAAACTACTAAACCGAGTTCGAATCAACTTAGAAGATAAGATAGTAATAAATAATCATTAATAAAAAATACAGTGAAAGCTCGATTAAATAGACGCTCTTTTAAGCGGTTGCAATAACCATGCACAATGTTGAAGTTTATTAAGTACAATCTATTAACTAGACAACTCAGAAAGGCTGGTAACCAGACATTGAGAAAACAACCTTGAATTCGTTATTTTTTCCAATAAAATTTATTGGTATGAACATATTCAAAATAAAACCTCAAGTAGTACAATCCCTTGAGTTGTTATAACGACAAAAACGTTTTCGCCTTTATCCGTAAATAAAATTTTTACTGTATTGAATAGTTTATTATATAGTATAAAATGTATACCACAGCAACGCGTGGCCGGATCCACTTGTGTATTATAAAATAAAACTAAATTATTTTATTACAGAAAATAAAAAGCAACCGCAATGAGTCATAAGCAACGGCGAACTCGTACAAATTTTACCACAGAACAACTAAACAATCTGGAGAAACTCTTTGATGAGACTCATTATCCCGACGCTTTTATGAGAGAAGCATTAAGCCTGCGCCTTGGATTAAATGAAGCAAAAGTACAAGTAAGATTTGTAGATACTTAATGTATATTTTCCAGCAAACAAGTCAATCAAAGGAGTGCCAGTTTAGTTGGATTTAAAATTTCATTATACCTATGTTTTTTTGACAACTTTAGTGTTCATATTTTTCGATTTCCAATTGCATATCCAGAGGTTAAACTTTCTCTTTAAGTCCTGAGTGTTTTGTATGGTTCTGTGGATTTTCTATTATACCAAATATCTTGTTCGTATTTATCAAGTGCAGTACGGTATACATATGTGGGAAAGAATGCATGTCTCCCGAATCCATTTCAAAAAATCTTTTAAGTGTATCTAGATTCTCTATAAAGTATATATGTATAGTACATATGTATACGTCCATGAACTATTGATATCGGTATTAATACCAATATTATAAGTATCGAACATACTTCGTATAATTTATAATAAAGAGAAATTAGTGGCCGCGATGAGCATCGTTTAGTAGTTAATGTACTGTACATACATACATATATAGTATACGAATATATTGTAGCAAACTTCCTACAGATTCGAAGTAAATTGCAAATTGCCACCAATATAGTAGTATGGTTTTACTGCCGATTTTTATACTCTCGCAACAATGTTGCTAAGGAGAGTATTATAGTTTTGTTCACATAACGGTTGTTTGTAAGTCCTAAAACTAAAAGAGTCAGATATAGGGTTATATATACCAAAGTGATCAGGGTGACGAGTAGAGTCGAAATCCGTCTGTCCGTCCGTCCGTCTGTCCGTCCGTCCATAAATAAAGATATTAAAGTGAAATTTAGCACAAAGGATCGCATTAGGGAGGGGCATATTTGGACGCAATGTTTGTGGAAAAGTGGGCGTGGCCCCGCCCCCTTCTAAGTTTTTTGTACATATCTCGGAAACTACTATAGCTATATCAACCAAACTCTACAGAGTCGTTTTCTTCAGGCATTTCCATATACATTTCAAAAATGGAAGAAATCGGATAATAACCACGCCCACCTCCCATACAAAGGTTATGTTGAAAATCACTAAAAGTGCGTTAACCGACTAATAAAAAACGTCAGAAACACTAAATTTTACGGAAGAAATTGCAGAAGGAAGCTGCACCCAGGCTTTTGTTAAAAATTGAAAATGGGCGTGGCATCGCCCACTTATGGACCAAAAACCGTATCTCAGGAACTACTACACCGATTTCAATGAAATTCGGTATATAATATTTTCTTAACACCCTGATGACATGTACGAAATATGGGTGAAATCGGTTCACAACCACGCCTTCTTCCAATATAACGCTATTTTGAATTCCATTTGATGCCTTCTCTGAATAATTTATAGTACATTAGGAACCAATGATGATAGCGGAATAAAACTTTACAAAAATACGGTATTTGAAAAATATGTAAATGACGGATAATGAAATCTCGATTATCACTTTATCATGCGAGAGTATAAAATGTTCGGTGACACCCGAACTTAGCCCTTCCTTACTTGTTATGATATACTCTTGCAACATGTTGCCAGCGAGTATAATAGTTTTGTTCACATAGCGGAGGTATGTATCACCTAAAATTAATCGATTTAAATAAATGATCAGGATGATGAGACGAGTTGAAAAATCATCAAATTCACTCAAGATGAATCCTATTACATACCGACAATGTGAAAATTAATGAAATAGGATCATAACTCCCCTCACATTCTTATATACTACGTATATTGGATATATGTACTATAGTTTAAAGTTTATATGTGAAATTCTACGAATTAGCCACACCAAACCTTATGCCAAATATGGCGGTATATAAAAGTGCTAGGATTCCAATTCTCTGCTTGATATTTTGTACCTTAACTTATGTATTTCCCTGCCTTTGGTCCTGGTAACTTGAATGGTAATGAAATACACCGGAATCCTTACTTGTTTTGTATTGTATCTTTCGGCAATAGCTTTCATAAGTTTTTAATATTTTACAATTTATAATCAATGCTTCCTTCTTTAAGTTAAAAATTAATTTTCTCCGGAAACTTGGGGTTTTTTTTAAATTCTCATTTAACAATATTTTATTTATCTTATTTATTTATTATTTATTTCGTTACATTATTGTGTTTACTATTATGTAATGATTTGGAAATGTGATTGGAGCCGAAATTGAGTTGGAATTACCATATTAATCGGTTATGTTAAGCGTTTCTATAGGGTAATTCAGCGACATGTTGGTTTTTCAAGAGATACAAAGTGTTCAACACTGAAATTATTCAATGCTTACCTCTTCATTGCAATGGTCATTATCAATCTTTCGGAGTCATAAACTACAGTTCTTTTTCATTAACAGTTAACTTTAATTTGATGGAACGATCGGTGTAGATTAGTTATCTACAATTTTTCTACATGTATAAGTTCCACACCAACAAAGTTAGACTATTCTTCGAAAATCAATGAGTACGTGTATCTAAAGGACCGAACCGGCAACATATATGTAGATGAGAGAGCAGCGAACAGTAAAACAACGAAATCTTATTTCTTATTAATCTTATTCATTTAAAATTATTTGTGCAAATCAGAATGAAATAATTTATTTTAACAAAATCAGCTAAATACGGGATTTGCCAGATCTTTTTTCAATCGTCAAAACACTTCCAAACTCGATTTTTGGGATAACCTTTAGCTCTTTTAGCGATTTTCATGTATCTTGCAAAACGAGTGCTTTTACGGTTCTCCTTAGTTTTCGAAATAGAAAAAAGGACACAAAGCCATGCCTGGCGATTATCGAGACCATCGTTACAGTATTGTTTTTGTTTGTAAATATACAAGTAAGATTATTTACTCCAACCTTAAAAACTTGGAATCTTTAAATGGCGACAGTATTGCCAAAATATTGGTGAAATATATTACGTTGTCAAAAAAGTCTTGTGGTATTTTCACTAGTTGGCGCTGAAAGCGCGTAATTCTAGTTTTATTCGTCGCATCGGGTCATGCTATACCTTTTTGGAAAGCTCATTTCACGCGCTAACACGTGTTTGATTGATTATTGTTTCCTTAAAGTCGTTCGAGAGTTATAGCGTCGCAAACATGGAGCAAAATAAAGAGAAAATACGGCATATTTTACAGTACTACTACGATAAAGGCAAAAATGCATCTCAAGCCGCCAATAAAATTTGTGCAGTTTATGGACCCGATACAGTTTCAATTTCGTTCTGGTGTAGAGGTGGTCGAAGATGCGCCACGCTCTGGAAGGCCTGTCGTCGAAAATTGCGATAAAATCGCTGAATTGGTCGAAAGAGACCGGCATAGTAGCAGCCGTAGCATCGGTCAAGAGCTGGGCATGAGTCATCAAAAATTCATTTCAATTTCAATAAAAACAAGTAAGAAAGGGCTAAGTTCGGGTGTCACCGAACGTTTTATACTCTCGCATGGTAAAGTGATAATCGAGATTTCATAATACGTCATTTACATATTTTTCAAATACCGTATTTTTGTAAAGTTTTATTCCGCTATCATCATTGGTTCCTAATGTTTATACTCGTATTATACAGAGAAGGGGGGGGATGGAATTCAAAATAGCTTTATATTGGAAGAAGGCGTGGTTGTGAACCGATTTCACCCATATTTCGCACATGTCATCAGGGTGTTAAGAAAATATTATATACCGAATTTCATTGAAATCGGTCTAGTAGCTCCTGAGATATGGTTCATGGTCCATAAGTGGGCGGCGCCACTCCCATTTTCAATTTTTAAAAAAAGGCTGGGTGCAGCTTCCTTCTGCCACTTCTTCCGTAAAATTTAGTGTTTCTGACGTTTTTTGTTAGTCGGTTAACGCACTTTTAGTGATTTTCAACATAACCTTTGTATGGGAGGTGGGCGTGGTTATTATCCGATTTCTTCCATTTTTGAAATGTATATGGAAATGCCTGAAGGAAACGACTCTATAGAGTTTGGTTGACATAGCTATAGTAGTTTCCGAGATATGTACAAAAAAAATAGTAGGGGGCGGGGCCACGCCCACTTTTCCAAAAGAATTACGTCCAAATCTGCCCCTCCCTAATGCAATCCTTTGTGCCAAATTTCACTTTAATATCTTTATTTATGGCTTAGTTATGACACTTTATAAGTTTTCGGTTTTCGCCATTTTGTGGGCGTGGCGATGGGCCGATTTTGCCCATCTTCGAACTTTACTTTCTTATGGAGCCAAGAAATACGTGTACTAAGTTTCATCATGATATCTCAATTTTTACTCAAGTTACAGCTTGCACGGGCGGACAGACGGACGGACAAACGGACAGACAGACATCCGGATTTCAACTCTACTCGTCATCCTGATCACTTTGGTATATATAACCCTATATCTGACTCTTTTAGTTTTAGGACTTACAAACAACCGTTATGTGAACAAAACTATAATACTCTCCTTAGCAACTTTGTTGCGAGAGTATAATAAAAGACTTGATTACATACTTAAAAGATTTGCAGAAATGTGGAATAAAAACCACAGATTAAATTCAAAAGTTATACAAAAAAATTCGAATTGGTTTGCACAATATGAATATATATTATTAAGACGACAATCATCCGTATTGAGTCAAGATCAAGGACGTCCTAGATTAAGTCTGATAGAGTGCTCAGAGAGAACGAAGCGGCGAAGGTTAGCAGATTTAGCAGAACTCGATGTGTCCGCTGTTGATGATTTGCGTTGGGCTTGTAGGAAACCGAATAAGTCGATCTTTCGCGCAAAGACATGTGACGTAATATCACTTATCACTGAAGCAAATTTAGCGAAGAACCAGTATCAACTTATTAGAAGCTTCGTTAACAACAAATTTGATGTTCACTTTTTACCTTGCTATGATAATATTTTAAAGGAAAAACAGAAAAGTTATCCTGTTAGAGTTGCAAAGCGATGTAATTAATGAACTCAATGACTCCTCTAATTAACTAACATTAATAGCAAAATGGGCCTTTGATGGCAGTTCTGGGCAGAGCGAATATAAGCAAAAATTCGAAAATAATAATTTGGAAGACAGTAATTTATTTGTTACGTCATATGTCCCTCTACAAATGATAATAAAATCGCAAAATGATGAGGAGCACATACTAATTTGGAAAAACCCCCGACCTTCATCCACCCGCAATTGCCGTCCTGTTCGAATTCAGTTTCAAAAGGAATCAGTTCAATTAACCCTAAATGAAGAATTATATTTTAAAAACAAAATTCAACAATTAAGTCCCACTGAGTTCAAAACAGCTACCAATCGTAAATTTTATATCGATCACATTCTTCAACTTACAATGGGGGATAGCAAAGTGTGCAATGCCTTAACTGAAACCTCATCTGCAAAATGCTATATATGCCTGGCCAAACCTACTGAGATGAACGATTTTGACAAATGCTTGAAAAAAGAAGTACGAACAGATCGCTACGAATTTGGATTGTCTCCATTACGTGCCTACATTCGATTTTTTGAATATTTCCGTCACATTTCTTATAGATTTGAAATCAGACAATGGCAAATAAGGGGTTTAGAAGATAACGAACGATTTCCAAGACGGAAAAAAAACGTGGAGTGCGAGTTTCGTGAAAGAATAGGTCTTATAGTCGACAAACCAAAAACAGGTGGTAGTGGATCTTCAAACGATGGAAATACTGCTAGAAAATTTTTCAACAATGCCCATATATCTGCTGAAATAACAGGCATAGAAAAAGTATTGATTGAAAATTGTGCAGTATTACTACAAGCTTTATCATCAGGGTACAAAATTAATGTGGAAAAATTTAGGAAATTTGCGCTAGATACTGCAAAAGAATTAACATCAAAGTATTCCTGGTATTATCTTCCTGCGTCAGTCCATACAATTTTAATTCACGCTCCCGATGTTATTCAATATGCATTAGTTTCAATAAGAGAGCTCTCAGAAGAAGCTGCTGAGTCAAGGAATAGGAACGTTAGGTTGTATCGACTCCATCATACACGAAAGAACTCACGTGTCGCTACAAATCAGGACTTATTAAACCGATTACAATTGAGCTCAGATCCTTTCATTTTTGGTCAAAGAAAACTACGATGCAAAAGTATATCAATTTTATTAAAATCAGTTTTTGATTTAGTTGAATAATATTCAAATAATTCTTTTTTGGTAATCAACGTTTTTATTATTATCATCGGTGGGTGGCGGAATTTGAAACCAGATAGGGCTTTGGAGCGGTTTATTTATGTTAAAATAATTTTTTTGATTTTAAAAAGCTGAGGAAAAAATTTCACTTTAATATAGGCAGTGGAAGTATTTTTGACCGCTGATTTCATTCAAGACCGACCACTGTGCATTGGCACGAAGATATTCTGACTTCAATAGATGAGAATCGCTTCCGCCAAATATTACGAGTAAATCAGTCACAATTTAATCATCTTTTAGCATTGATTTCATCCACAAAATGCAAGATTAAACAGTTTTCGCTAAATATGTCTACAACTGACTGGCTAAATGAGCTTCTGAGCCCCCCTTTAATGTAACACAGCTACACCCCACACATACACACCATACTCAACACATGGGCATCATGCACATCATATTTTCATCCCACACTACACACCCCATACTCAACACATCGGCATCATGCACACCGCATCATCATATACTAGGATACCAAAACACAATTAACAAAAGGGACTGGCGGACGGCGCCGAGCTTCTTTTGTTTTCGGTCCGTGCGCATATCCATACGCTAACTTCCAACCGCTTCAAGTTTCATCGTTTAATGCTCTTTTTTCGAATTCGTCAAAGGTGAGTGCCGGTAGTTTATTTCTATAGCAATTTATATATGGTCCTTCGATCCATACCGGACGGCACTAGTGATAAAATAAATTAAAAAAATAAATAAATAAATAAATAAAAATTAATCACGATGACGTGACGACGCGGTAAATAATAAATAACATCCATTACTAAAACAAAAAAAAATTTTGTGAAGTGAATAAACAATACCCCTATACGAAGAAAGCACATTATATGTGCACATAATTGTGATTTAACAAAAACAAAACAACGGTGAAAAATTTTGATTTTGTAAAAAACGGAGGTGACCAAGGGAGCAAAACCAAAAGGCCGTTAGTGACAACCAAAAACAAGGAAATATAAACAACCTGTGAAAAAAAAATTTTAAACACCGGTGGTGACAAAGTGGGAAACAAAAGCCGTTGGCTAATAAAAGAAAACAGTACCAGTACAGTACAAAACCTCCACCAAAAACCAAAAAAAATTTAACGGTAGTGTCAAAAACAAATAGTGAAAAAGAAAAAACAATTGGAAAAGAAAAGGAAAGAAAAGGAAAAAAAGAGAAAAGTGAGGTGACAAAGTTGTGGTGCGCAAACGGAAATAAAAAATTATTACAAACAAGCACAGTGCTGTATCAACAAAATCCCAAAGTGAGACAAAATAGAAATCTGGAAACACAACCACAACACCAGCAGCAAAAGGACTGGGGAGAAGAAAAACAGTCACAAACCGGCACAAAAAGGCACACGCAAATCAAGACATGCACACTTACAAGTATTATCCCCAAAAGCCCCCGGCGGAAATCAAAAATTGGAGATAAAATACATACATACATACATATATGTCACATATATTTCTATAACATCCAAAGAGCATAACTTGCTCATTTACTAGTTTAACCATAACCACATTAATATATATATTTCAAAAATACATATACATTAGAGTGATTCAAAAAAAAAAAAATTTTTTTTCGTTTGGTACTCGAAAAAATAGGTTCCTGAAGACCTCTAAGAAAGCCTCTCCAAACATGAGTTTTTAATTGTAACGGGAAGGTCGTCCTACATACAATTTTTTGTTATTATCAGATAGAAAAATTTATATCTCGCTTCCAACTACTTGAAAAAATATCTCGTTCCTTAGATTTTGTAGGAAATTGAATGCTCTACAAAAAAGGTCTACGATGATTTTTTCGTAAGCCCAAACGTTTAAAAGATATTAACAGTTAAAATTTGATTATTTTTGGGAAAATTTTTTATTTCTTATGAATTTTATAACTCAATAAAAAAAAATTATTATGAATGATGTAGCTCATAGTTTTGTTGGAAATTTACTGCTCTATAAACATGGTCTGTTATGATTTTTCGATTGAGTTAAGCGTTTACGAGATATTCATCGTCAAACATCAGTGCATATTAAGGTGGATCAAAAAAAAAAAATTTTTTTTTTCGTTTGGTACTCTGAAAAATAGGTTCCTAGACACCTCTAAGAAAGCCTATAAGTTTCAGGTACATATATGCGGCGTAATTATAAAAATATACATATACATAAGAACGAGTGAACTTGAGAAAATTACCTGCGGTCGGTTAATTCTCTTTTCGTGGTTTTTCATACGAACATATACATATATACATACGCATATAAATATATACAATATATACTGAAAATACTGAAAAACTAACTCGATTCCGATTCTACTCGAGAGTTTACCATCCCTACTGGCAGCCATCGCGTGCACATATAACACCTCCGCACAATAACCACCACAAAAAAAAAAAAGATTTTTTTCCATGTTATTTATATGGAAAACAGAAAATTTGAAAGAGGCACCTCTTAATATTAATATTAAGAGCTCATCTTTTGAGTGACTTTTTTCTTACACATTTCGAAAGTTTTGAGCCGGTTTTTCAGTTGAAAAAAAAAGGTTGCCTCAGAATGACACACCCTAATGTATAGGTATACCTTATAGGACAGTCGGACATAAAGCTCATATAAAAGAAATATACACAGAAAAATAAAATACTTTAAATAATTTCCGGTCATTAAAAAAATAATTAAATCAAATTTAAGGGATTAATTGTTTACTTCATTTTAAAACTCTTATTAACTTAAAAGAGTTCGCAATTACACAGATTATCAAATACGAAAAGCGTTATCTTTATATCAATTTCGTTCAAAACTCGTATTTACCTAAAAGAGTTCTCGTCTAATCATAAATACATATGTATATATACGAAAATATTTAGAAATCTCGGTTTCTTAAAAAGCCATTGGTTTTGTTGATTTTTTTTTTTTAACTCTTACATACAAAAGGGTCTTCTATTAAACTTTTTATATACGAAATTTTTTCTAAACACCTACAAGTCTAGTTTTCACTAAGACCTTTTGATTTATTTTATACATCTTTTAAATGAGCTCAGACTCAAAGGAATCTAAAACAACTCAGTTGCTAAGAGATCCAAAGATGATTTCAGAAGAAAAAAGCCCGTGTACACCTGCAGATGCTACACGCTCAAAGCAAGGTGCAAACAAAACAAAAAAGGGTGAAAGATTTTTCATACACCACATTTATTTCCGAGAGTGACAGTCTAATTCGGTACTGCACTCGATTCTCATCTTCACCGCTTCAAGAAAATTCTGAATCGGTATTAGAAATTAAAAAAAAAAATCTTGACAACTTCTGGACACGTCTCCACGCGGCATATGACGCAATCGTAGAATCTGACGACTCAGATCTACCAGAAAATTTTAAATCCTCGGCTTGCTCAAAATACGAAAATTGCTTTGACCAATTCGAAGAGACAAAAGCCATGATCTCTGATCAACTAAAACTAATCAAATCAATAGCACCTACTCAACAACCGAGAGTAGAGCCGCCACAAAGACAAGCCCAAGAGGCAAGTTCAGGCATTCAACTTAAGTGCCAGTATGCGACACAGATATATTTCATGGTGGTTATGAGCAGTGGCCGTCCTTCCGGGACATGTTTACAGCTGTGCACATAAACCATCCTAAATTATCACAAGCGCAGCAATTGTATCACCCCAGATACAAAACCAAAGGTCATGTAGGCGTAATAGTCAAACAGTTCGCTCTCAATGACGAAAATTTCAATTTTGCTTGGAAAGCTCTTCAAGCACGTTACGAAAACAAGAGAATATCGGTCGACAAGCAAGTGACGATGCTAACGAATTTGCCAAAAATTCAGAAAAAACCAGAAACCAGTCAACTATTCATAAAGCTTCAATCCACTGTTTCAAATTGTTTGTCAGTTTTATCGACACAGAATATTCCCACAGATAATTGGGACCCCATTCTGGTAAATATATGCACACCTGCATTACCAGAAAAATTGTTACTTTTGTAGGAGCAATCGCTCTAATCACGAAGAAAGTGCACAACGTGTCAGCAAATGAAAGAATTTCTTACTACCAAATATGAAATTGTAGAAAGGGTAGATAAAAAAACTTGTCAGAATGAAAAACGTTCAAAACGACCTTAAAAGAAGCTTCAATAGACCGCAAACAAGTAGCCACAATAATTTAAATAGAAGCTTTTTCAAAAATCAAGCGTTCACATCCGAAGAATATAAACAAACGTCATGCGAACTTTGTAGAGGAGGTCACAAGCTAAAATCGTGCGAAAAATTAAAAAAAAATAAAGTTAGCGATCAAAACAATTTCGTAAGAACGAAAAAGCTATGTACCCACTGTTTGTCAGATGCGCATACGCTTAAAGGTTGCGAAAGCAAATTTAATTGCGTTTACTGCCATAAAAAACATCATTCAATGTTACATATAACCAATTTTTGCAGCTCACCCCCAAACAGCGCAGTCGTAAAACGAGCAACAGGTCTAGTTGCAACAACAAATTCTGAAAATTGCCAAGAAGCATCATGTTGCTCAAAGGCGTTAAAAACCCAAACGCTACATAGCGAAAATCACAGTAGGGTACTATTACCCACAGCAGTTGTTGGACACTAATTTCCTTATATTCGAAAAGGAAAGTACAACAAAAACATTAGACATCCAATGGAATGCGATATCGGACCAGTTCTCATACACGACAGAGTCCATATCCGCATTATCAGCCATCACATAAAGACAGATTTTATCCTCGGTGGCAAAATCTTTCGACCCCGCAAGCGAAAGCCATAATTATGATACAAGCGAAAATCTTAATACAAGAATTATGGCTAGATGGGACCGACTGGGACGAACAAGTGAAAAATGGTCCGAGTTCGCAAAAAATCTGAATGATATTTCTCAGATTCAAATTCCGCGATGGGTAAATTACTCCCCCGATAACAAAGTCGAATTATATGGCTTCTGTGACGCCTCTGAAAAGGCATACTGCGCTACTATCTATGTGCGCACGCAAAGCGTACCACGACCACAAGCCACTTACTATAAGTCTCCCACGACTTGAGTAATGTGGCGCACAACTACTTTCCAAATTAGTAGCCATGGTGCAAATGCATTTAAATATGACAAAATGCAAACTATATATATATATAACTATATATTGTACTAGCCTGGTTGGAAACACCACCACATGTATGGAAGACGGTGAAATACTTGACCTAGTGGGATCAGCCACTTGGCGTCATGTAGCTAGTGCTGACAATCCTGCCGATCTAGGTACAAGAAGGTGCAAGCCACTGCACCTTGCCACCACCACCCTCTGGTGGAATGGCCCCCGATGGTTGATAGAATCTCCTGATTCTTGGCCACAATCACCCATCCGCAACATTATCGCTCCAGAAGGTCGAAAAATCGCCACCCTTCACACATTAATAGATGATGCCGTCATCCTTGAGCGATTTTCATTGTTTCCAAGAGTTGCGTATATGTTCAAATTTATAGAACAACTCAAAAGCAAAGTCAAGGGATCACATAATTTCCCATGCAACACAGTGATGCACCTAGAGTTACAAAAGGCAAAGGTCGCAATAATAACATATACACAAGCGCGCTACCTCAGCCGCGATATATCACTACTAAGAGAATCGAAGCCGATTGATAAAAAGAGCTCACTTTTAGTTCTAAACTCATTTCTGGACACGAAAGGTCTGCTTCGTGCCAATGGTCGGCTTGCTAATTCGAGCCTAACATACAACGAACGCCACCCAATAATAATTCCAGAGAGGTCACCATTTGCCACCTTATTCCTCAATTACATCCACATCTTAATGCTACATGCCGAACATCGCCTCATGCAACATATGGTACGGCAGGAGTATTATATCCCCCGTCTTAAGCCGCAAATCAAGAAGTGCTTCTTCATGTGCAAGATTTGCACAATTTCGCTCTACCTTTCCCCACAACAAGTGTTGATTTTGCTGGGTCTTTCCAGGTAAAGGCGTCCATGTTAAGGTCTCCCACTCTCATGAAAGGCTATGTGGCTGTCTTCGGATGTTTCACGACAAAGGCAGTACATCTTGAGCTATGTAGTAATCTGAAGACAGAGGCTTTTCTCGCGGCATTTTCTCGCTTCGTCGCTCGACGTGTCTAACCATGCAAGATCATGAGCGATAATGGCAAAACTTTCATTGGAGCTCAACGAGCCACAGAAAAGCAACTTGTGGATTTCCTAAAACAAGTGTCACCCGACATCGTACAAAAGTACGCCCCTCAAGGTATCAATTGTGAATTTATACCCCCTAGCGCTTCTCATATAGGCGGTTTATGGGAATCAGCTGTAAAAAGCTTTAAATCCCATTTCAAACGGGTAGCTGGAAATTATAAATTCAATTACGAAGAGTTCACTACGTTATTAAATCGAATTGAAGTCGTTCTCAATTCACGGCCACTCACAGTACTCTCGCAAGACCCCTCAGATTTCACCGCCATACCTGAGCCAGGCGTGGAGTCGCTATCCCTATTAAATCGATGGGTAAAGAATTAAAATTCTCTATCATGATTTCAGCCGCCGCTGGAAGGACGAGTACATAAATGATCTCCACAAAAGATACCGTTGGAAGACTCCTGAACAAGCGCCTAAACTTGGAGACTGTGTCCTCATTCATGATGATTGTCTACCCCTTACCGAGTGGCGGCTTGGATTCATAGAAAAGCTACATTATGGCTCCGACGGTCACATACGAGTCGTGGATCTCGGTACGCAAAACGGAACACTAACCAGACCGCTCGTGAAGCTGTGCTTTTTACCAACCACCGACGACCGCGAACCCGAAAACCACAAAAAATAAACCGATATTATCGCTACACAATAAACGAACCAAATGAAACCAATAAAATGCGAGAAAGTACGCCAATAGTAAACAGTCAAAATATAACAGATCGCCAAAAAATAGCAAACCGTCGAAAAATAACAAAGAAAACTAACACCAAACGGTCAATCACTAAGACCTTCATTCATGCCGCATGTCGTGGCACGATGGCCCATATCTAATTTTATGATAGATTTATAATCGATAATCTTCTCTACACAGATCACCATGGATGTAGATACGCCAGATACGCGTCTGCAGCGGTCCTTCCATCTGCACCTCGCAGTGGCACTCGACCACAATCAAGCCCATCACGGACTTCGGAGATCCTAAGATGCCCCATCTGTCGACGCCCACATCGCCTGCACCATTGTGGCATATTTTGAGATATGCGACCCGTGCAACGGCAGCAAGTTGCCCAGGCACACGGGCACTGCCACAACTGCCTGTCACATACACATATGACTCCAGAGTGTGAGTCACGAGGGCTGTGCCAAATATGCCGCATCACACGCTGCTACATCGCAGCTTGATACGCGAAGTGAATCGGCCACCCATCCATCGCGGCCGTGGAACCCGATTCCAATCCGCAGCTCGGTGCACACCAGAGAAGCGGAACCTCGTTCGACAGCCTGGACCACCACCTCGTCGATCTACGGGTCTGAGCAGCGTTGTGGCAACGCTGCAACAGCTGCAGCGCCTTCTAGGCTAAACAGTCGTTTAGGGGGGCCTGGATGGCTAAATGAGCTTCTGAGCTACACCCCGCATATACACACCATACTCAACACATGGGCATCATCGTTCCAGCCGACGATGTTTAATAGCTAAGGTAATAAGTTCAGTTATCCTGTATGCGGCTCCAATATGGATACAGGCGCTAGAAATAAAATCATATGCTAGACCAATTAACACAGTGCATAGGCTTTCAGCAATACGCGTGATAAGTGCTTTCCGAACCATTTCAAATGACGCTGCTGAGGTACTAGCCAGTATGGCACCGATTGACATCCAGGGAGACGAATTCGCGCGAATATATAACTTGTCGGAGATGTCTACCACAGCAAAAAGAGGTGAGAGAATTAAAAGCATTGAAATGTGGCAGCAGCGGTGGCAAACTTCATGCAAAGGACGTTGGACCTACCGACTGATCTCGGACATACATTCGTGGATAGGTAGACAATATGGGGACCTTGACTACCACCTTACCCAAATACTCAGTGGGCATGGTTGCTTCAGAAGCTACCCATTCAAATATCGTCATGACTTTAGTCCATACTGTCCGACGTGTACAGAGTGTATAGAAGACTCTGAACACGTGTTCTTTTATTGCCCTCGGTTTTCAAGTATAAGGGAAAAGTTGAAAACCACCCTGGGGGGTAGTTTCTCGGTGGAAAATTTGACTGCACTTATGTGCGAGTCCTCTGTAAAGTGGAAAGCTGTTAGCGGAGCGGCAAATCTAATTATGACAAAATTGAGACATTTAGAACAGATTAGGCGTCAGTCAGTCCGTGCAATAGAGGAGACTTAAACGTCTTCTTCTCTCCCATGAAGTAATACTTTGTCCAGTGGTCCCGTGGGAGAGACATAAGGTGGGAGTAGGTTAGGTTTAGCGGATTAAAGTCCAGCACTCCGGCTTTCGATGCTTCCTCCTACTATAAAAAAAAACAAAAAAAAAAAACAAAAAAAAAACATGGGCATCATGTACATCACACACACTCCATACTCAACACATCGGCATCATGCACACCGCATCATCATCTACACCATACTTTCACACTACACACGAGGACACCAAAACACAATTAAAAAAAGGGAGTGGCGGACGGCGCCGAGCCTCTTTTGTTTTCGGTCCGTGCGCATATACATACGCTAACTTCTAACCCCTTCAAGTTTCATCGTTTAAGGTTCTTTTTTCGAATTCGTCAAAGGTGAGTGCCGGTAGTTTATTTCTATAGCAATTTATATACTGACAATAGAAAGTGCGTCGATTGGAAAATCACTGCTTTTAGAAGTGGAGACGGCGGCACCCTTTCCAAAATTACGAATAGAATTTTTAGATGTTTCTTAAAGCTATTGCACCAATATATGTACTGGCCAGATTCTGCGGAACGATCTGAAATAATGCGAAAAACTTTCAATAAACTACCGTTTTGCATTGAAACATTGATAACACGGAAATTAAATTAGGCGGAAGTTCCTGTTTAAAATCATGCGAACTTCTTTTCCAGATGACATATATAGTACATTCTTTTAAAGTACAAGTAGTATGTGACTACCAGCTGAAGATTCGTGATGTGTTTGTTGTTTACTGCCGTTCAACTCACGATTCAAAAATATTTAGAAAATTCTCGTTTTTTATAAACCGCACTAAGTTTTTTTCGGGACAGGAAAGGTTTGCAGGTGGTTCTGCAAACCCATATTATAATAACTCTGTACAGAAGTAATGTTCAACATTTTGATACAGCAAAATGGAAAGAATTTAATTTATGGCACAGCAAGTACCGTATTAGAGTCGAGCACCGCTTTGGTGTATTAAAAAGCTGACACAGTAGCTTAAAATACACAATAAAGAAGGCCAGAAATTGTGGAATAGATAAATTTTAGACTGTTGCATCCTCCATAATAATGGGTTATCAAAAAATCCTTGCGGTATTTTTATTGAATTTTTATACTCTCGCAACAATGTTGCTAAGGAGAGTATTATAGTTTTGTTCACATAACGGTTGTTTGTAAGTCCTAAAACTAAAAGAGTCAGATATAGGGTTATATATACCAAAGTGATCAGGGTGACGAGTAGAGTCGAAATCCAGATGTCTGTCTGTCCGTCCGTCCGTCCGTCCGTCCGGGCAAGCTGTAACTTGAGTAAAAATTGAGATATCATGATGAAACTTGGTACACGTATTCCTTAGCTCTATAAGAAGGTTAAGTTCGAAGATGGGCAAAATCGGCCCACTGCCACGCCCACAAAATGGCGGAAACCAAAACCTATAAAGTGTCATAACTAAGCCATAAATAAAGATATTAAAGTGAAATTTGAAACAAAGGATCGCATTAGGGAGGGGCATATTTGGACGCAATTTTTTTGGAAAAGTGGGCTTGGCCCCGCCCCCTACTAAGTTTTTTGTAAATATCTCGGAAACTACTATAGCTATGTCAAGCAAACTCTACAGAGTCGTTTTCTTCAGGAATTACTGGACCGATTTCAATGAAATTCGGTATATAATATTCTCTTAACACTCTGATGACGTGTACGAAATATGGATGAAATCGGTTTACAACCACGCCTTCTCTGTATAATATACATAGGATACATTAGGAACCAATGATGATAGCGGAATAAAACTTTACACAAATACGGTATTTGAAAAATATGTAAATGACGGATAATGAAATCTCGGTTATCACTTTATCATGCGAGAGTATAAAATGTTCGGTGACACCCGAAGTTAGCTCTTCCTTACTTGTTTTCTTTGCTCTTATAATTAAAAGAAATAAATATTAAACAACAAAATTAAATTCAAATATTGTTCTTATTAAAACTACCACAACCAAGCGAATTACCTCAAGATCAAGAAGTTCGTTTTCCAACAAATTAGTGTAGATCACAGGAATACAGTAGAAACCCTTTTCGTGGTAGCTTTCTGAGGAGTGAACAGCAGCCATCTTGGATTTTCAGTGGTAGCAACGCAGTTCTGTATATATTGAGGTAGTAAATAAGAGGCAAAAACTACAAATATTGTTATTTAACATAAATCAGAAATGATTTATATATGGTATATTTTTATTAATAGATTCTTTAAACGTTATAGTGTGTCATATTTCGTCCTTAAAACATTGATTTACTGATAATCAGATATTTTGCAAGTAGTGAGTTGTTATGTGCAAAATGTATCCCTGGTGTTAGATTTCTCGGTGGTGAATTTTCTACGGCTGTGTTTTGTTTACAAAAGCCAATCTTGTTTTTTAACTTTAAATTCGCTTATTTTATTTAAATAAGTTATTTATAAAATTATATCCTTATATCTAAATGCAGATTACAACTAATTTTTTGTTGTAACGGCCAATCAATTTGTTTATGTCAAAAGATAGCTTAACACTTGTTAAAAAAAACAACTTACATGAAAAGTAATATCCCAGTATAATTTAAGAAACATGCCAAGTAATTCAAAATAAGCCCTTAACTAATGTAAATACTTGCGTTTCATAATATCCATTAAAGTGTAGCTTATCAAACTTTAAAATTTTTATGTAGCTTAAATGCTAACAGAACACCCTGATTACTATGAAAGTAAAAGTGTTTCACAACACCCTAAGATTTTCTAGAGTTGAGTATATGTACATATGTAAACAAAGCAAAGGTTTATTACTGGACTTGGATACTTCGACTTGCTTTTTGCTTATAGTATGCCTCCCGTAGGCGTCTCAAGTCCCTTCAATATTTATGAAGACCATCTGATCCATGAAAATTAAATTTATTTTTATCACTGGAATTCTTCGTCCCAAAATATATATTTGTCATTAAGTGCAAATTGCACTTTTATGACGTTTTTATACTCTCGCAACAATGTTGCTAACGTGAGTATTATAGTTTTGTTCACATAACGGTTGTTTGTATACCAAAGTGATCAGGGCGACGAGTAGAGTCGAAATCCGGATGTCTGTCTGTCCGTCCGTTCGTCTGTCCGTCCGTCTGTCCGTCTGTCCGTCCGTCCGTCCGTGCAAGCTGTAACTTGAGTAAAAATTGAGATATCATGATGAAACTTGGTACATGTATTCCTTGGCTCCATAAGAAGGTTAAGTTCGAAGATGGGCAAAATCGGCCCACTGCCACGCCCACAAAATGGCGGAAACCTAAAACCTATAAAGTGTCATAACTAAGCCATAAATAAAGATATTAAAGTGAAATTTGGCACAAAGGATCGCATTAGGGAGGGGGGGAAAAGTGGGCGTGGCCTCGCCCCCTACTAAGTTTTTTGTTCATATCTCGGAAACTACTATAGCTATGTCAACCAAAGTCTACAAAGTCGTTTTCTTCAGGCATTTCCATATACAGTTCAAAAATGGAAGAAATCGGATAATAACCACGCCCACCTCCCATACAAAGGTTATGTTGAAAATCACTAAAAGTGCGTCAACCGACTAACAAAAAACGTCAGAAACACTAAATTTTACGGAAGAAATGGCAGAAGGAAGCTGCACCCAGCCTTTTTTTAAAAATTGAAAATGGGCGTGGCGCCGCCCACTTATGGACCAAGAACCATATCTCAGGAGCTACTAGACCGATTTCAATGAAATTCGGTATATAATATTTTCTTAACACCCTGATGACATGTACGAAATATGGGTGAAATCGGTTCACAACCACGCCTTCTTCCAATATAAAGCTATTTTGAATTCCATCTGATGCCTTCTCTGTATAATACGAGTATAAACATTAGGAACCAATGATGATAGCGGAATAAAACTTTACAAAAATACGGTATTTGAAAAATATGTAAATGACGTATTATGAAATCTCGATTATCACTTTACCATGCGAGAGTATAAAACGTTCGGTGACACCCGAACTTAGCCCTTCCTTACTTGTTTTAAGCATAGGCTCGGCACTCGATTTTCATATTTAAGGCACACACTTCTTCCTACTATTTAGTGCACATGTCCCATCTAGACCGAATTCCGCTTTTATTTGCCTGCGACTCATGACTATTGGTTGGTCATGAACACCATAGTTATCTGTATTTTTCAGAAAATTGGTTATTGTGTTCTTTTGCCTCTTTACAGAAAAAACAATTTGGACAATTTCAGACCAGAATTCAACTCGATGTAGCATTTTTCTATAAATTCTAAAAATGTAATTTATTTTTGTTGTCTTAAACCTTTATTCGTGTATTGTACTAATTAAAAGTTTTATGTTTTAGGACTACTTGGCACCAATTAGAACATTTAATTTGGCACATACTATAATTATGTATAATTATTTTATAGTATAGTAAGTTTTGACTTACTTCGTTAGAAATAACGGTGCTATTAATACGGTGCGAGCATGAATTTTTTGGATTTTCCCAAACGTTCACAGTGCAAAGTCAAGTATGTCACTAAATAGAATCATTGTTGTCACCATTTAGTGAACAGCTACAATTTTTGCAGGTGTACTTTATGGGAGACTACGATGCGGAGACTTACAGACGGTATCAAATAATAACAGGCACAAGGCGAGCAAACCTTCTAAAAATTCAACAGGTCCTGCATAACCATAACATCCTGGTTCATGAATTTAAGTCCGCCCTAGAGAATATGCCCGATGATATGTAGTTGCAAGGTAATTACACACGGAAATCGTTACCTACCGCATACTCATCTTGCTGTGCACCACCCAGCCGAGTTGCAACACCACCTATTAGCACCCTTGCCACATTTTTCTGCCTGTACCAGGAAGACGAGTTTTTTCGGACGTTGTTTTATGTAGAAGTGCCCAGGTGTTACACATGGAATACGTCACGGAAAGAATGGGAACTGCACCGCAGTATTCGAGCTCCCGCTGTACATTGCAAATGAAGAAGAGGTGTTCTATTGCAATGGCACAAATAGATCATGTGGGACAAATGCACACATTCGCAGAAGCGAGCGATTGAAGCACTGGACCGCAGCTTGTAAGACATTCGGGCGATCGAATCTTGAAGGCTGGACTGGTCGCCTCGACGAATTTATACTAATAAATAAATAACCAAATATGCACCACTTTGGTCGACCACTCTTTGCCATTTTTCCGCTAGAGACATTATTCCATCAGTCTAAAACTTTCACCAGTGTAAATCGAAATTTCGAAATTTTCAGAACGGAAGCAAGCAAAATATTGTTATGCTACACGGACAGATACAGCATCGTCTCAGTAAAGTTCACAAATTTCATTGATGGCTTGCGTGACATTCTTCCCTTTTTTCTTCAAAACTTTCAAAATATAGCGAATTTCTTTATTATTTTAAATCATATTTGAACAGCTGTAACTTTTTTTCAACTTCCCCGAATTTAATTTTTTTGTTTAATATGTGTACAAAAACTCACCTTATAGGCCACTTACACTTTTCACTTTTTGTTAAGAGGAAAAATGCTCTAGATTCCTGAAAGAATCGTTATAAACCTGCGAAAGCGGAGACGTTGGTCGATCGACGTCGCACGTAGGAGCATTTACCCTCAAAAATCGGACAAAATTGAAAATTACAAACTTCAGCGATGGTACTCAAAATTGATTTTTTTTTTGGTACTTAAATAACCGTTCTACAATGAACCGATTAAATGAAAGACCTTCAGGCCGCTATTTTGCCACACAAGTAGTCGGAACCTAGACTTCGTTCAGAACGCACGTGCTTATTCGCGAAACTCTCCATTGTTCTCGAAATTGCAAGTTGTTTTTTTTATTGCGTGAACGGAATTCTCGAAAATATTTTTTATGGATTCAGGACAACATGGTATGTATTTAATATTAATGATATAAAAATTAATTTAGTTAATGTGTTATTATGTTTTTTTTTCGGGAAAACAATGAATCATTAAAAAAACTAATTTTTTTTTTTTTAGTTTTTTAGAAATTAAGGTTTTTTTTATAGTGTCGGGCGAGGTCGAGCTATTATTTATTTTTCCTAGTAAACTACAAAGTTTCTACTTAACATATAAGCTTAAACATTTTCCCCGTCTTTCCCCCCTTTAAAAAAAGTGCGTTTAAAAAAGTTGGTCAGTTGCATAAAATGAGGACTGCATTATTTATTTATTTTAATTAAATACTGAAATCCTGCTTAATTATTATATACGGGTGGTATATAGATGGTATAAGGGGCCTCTATCGGAGCCGGTGTGAAAATTGGACAATGGGCGTGGCACCACCCACTTTCTGGTGAAATCCCATATCTCGGGATCCGACTGACCGATTTCGACAAAATTTGGAACGTAACATTATTTTCATTTTCCTGTGTCACTCTGTGAAAATGAGCGAAATCGGACTACAACCACGCCTACTTCCCATATAACACAATTTAAAATTCCATTTGATTCTTTCACTTTCCAGTACACAAATAAAGAATTAATTAATATAACGGAATAACATTTTGCGGTAATAATTCCTCTGAAGTAAGCCACCTTTTGACCAATAATTATATAAATCCAACCGAAACTGTTCAAGCCCCTAGGTACCGAATATGGGAATCCGATACCAATAGTTGACTTTTGACCGAAAATATCGTGCAATGTGTGAGATATGAAATTTAAATTCACACAGAATCCTTTTCTGACAATAGTATTTCATTGTGTCAAAAATGGTTTGAATCGGGTCAATACTTTCTTGAGCCCCCATATACCTAATATAAAGCTTTTAGAACTTCTAGGTCACTTTATGTTGGATACATCCGCCAATATTTGAGTCAAGTCTCAATGTAAATTGCAGAACATATTGTATTCATAACAGAGTATCTTTGCGCTTAAAATAGATACAATTGCGTGAAAACTTTACCCCTCCAACACAACCCCCCCACCCATATAACTATTACCAAGACTTTCGGACATCCACTTAACCTAGCTCCATATGATTGCTGATTGTATGTAAGGTACCTTTTTTTTGAGTATGTGGCATATTAGTAGAATGTGGGATGAGCAAAAATAGATAAAATCTGGTCGGCACTACCCCCTTCTCAAATATATTCAATATAAAATTTTCGGTTGCACCCGAACTTAGTCCCTCCTTACTTCTTTTATTTTAATATATTGCATTATTATATTTAATCGTGCATTTTTATTCATTTTCATTTATAAAATCACTTTAAATAATTTGTCCGGTTTTTGAGACCTAATGCTCCTATGTGCGTCGTAACGAAAAAATGCTGGATGGTG
>NW_026089623.1:13062176-13156938 GCF_024586455.1 Bactrocera neohumeralis | reverse complement strand
TATGTGTAGAGTATTTATATGATATACATATGTATACAGTGAAACCTCCCACAAGCGGACACTGACGGTTCCACAATTTTTGTCCGCTTATGGGGGAGGGTCCGCTTATAGGAGTGGACGAATACAAATTTTACTAAAATTTATACACACACCACTTTTTAAATAAATTAGATTTCTTGGTAATTTAATTTATATATTTCATTTTTATTCCGAGATGTTTCATAGTTATAATAAATTGAACATATTTATTTATGTTTGGACTTTTAAAAATTCCTTTCCCGTAGTTTGTAGCAACTTTCCTTGTTTCTGTTTTATAAAACAGTTTTCAAGATGACTTTCCAAATTTTTGGCGTACTGAAATCCAGTAACGTCGTCACTAGCGAATTTTTTAATGCGACGAAGTTGTTTTAGAGCTTCAGTGTATGATTTAATTTGACCCGCATCCTGAGCGCATATTTCATTTAGGTCTTCAGTTTCTCTGTCAGATTATTCGTCAGTAACCGTTTCGTCAATAACAATGTCAATATAATCACCTTCTGTAGTAACAATTTCGTCGATTAAAAAAAGTCATCGAAATGCTGCCCTTGCTCATTTTCATCTAAAAGCTTTATCAAAGCCAATAACGTCAGAAATTTCGTTCAAACTTTTTGGAAACCAGCTTTTGAAAAACAGTTTTTAATTGTTTCCATCGTTACGTTGTCCCATGCTGTCTTAATAAAATAAATAGCCTGCAAAATGTCAAATGTTCTTGAAAGTTTGTTCATTGAAATTTCATCTATTCTTGTTAAAATATGTTTGATAATATTGCATCTGTAGTGACATTTGAAATTCTGTATAATTCCCTGATCGAGGGGCTGGCAAATGGATGTTGTATTAACAGGTAAAAAGATCAACTTTATGTTATTAAGTTTAATATCTCGAGGGTGAGTTGTGGCATTGTCCAAAAATAGTAAAACGTTTCTCATCTGAGAGCCCATTTTTTATACTCTCGCAACAAAGTTGCTAAGGAGAGTATTATAGTTTTGTTCACATAACGGTTGTTTGTAAGTCCTAAAACTGAAAGAGTCAGATATAGGGTTATATATACCAAAGTGATCAGGGTGACGAGTAGAGTTAAAATCCGGATGTCTGTCTGTTCGTCCGTCTGTCCGTCCGTGCAAGCTGTAACTTGAGTAAAAATTGAGATATCATGATGAAACTTGGTACACGTATTTCTTGGCTCTATAAAAAGGTTAAGTCAAAATCGGAAAACTGCCACGCCCACAAAATGGCGAAAACCTATAAAGTGTCATAACTAAGCCATAAATAAAGATATTAAAGTGAAATTTAACACAAAGGATCGCATTAGGGAGGGGCATATTTGGACGTAATTTTTTTGGAAAAGTGGGCGTGGCCCCGCCCCCTACTAAGTTTTCTGTATATATCTCGAAAACTATTATAGCTATGTGAACCAAACTCAATAGAGTCGTTTCCTTCAGGCATTCCCATATACAGTTCAAAAAACGAAGAAATCGGATAATAACCACTCCCACCTCCCATACAAAGGTTATGTTGAAAATCACTAAAAGTGCGTTAACCGACTAACAAAAACGTCAGAAACACTAAAGAAAACGCAGAAGGAAGCTGCACCCAGGCTTTTTTTAAAAATTGAAAATGGGCATGGCGTCGCCCACTTATGGACCAAAAGCCATATCTCAGGAACTACTCCACCGATTTCAATGAAATTCGGTATATAATATTTTCCTAACATCCTGATGACATGTACGAAACATGGGTGAAATCGGTTCACAACCACGCCTTCTTCCAATATAACGCTATTGTGAATTCCATCTGATGCCTTCTCTGTATAATATATATATACATTAGGAACCAAAGATGATAGCGGAATAAAACTTACACAAATACGATATTTGAAAAATATGTAAATGACGGATAATGAAATCTCGATTATCACTTTATCATGCGAGAGTATAAAATGTTCGGTGACACCCGAACTTAGCCCTTCCTTTCTTGTTTTTAAATGTTATTTAAATATATTTAGAGTGTAGCAAACGACTTGCGCTTCTAGGTAGCTTCCTAGAAAAAAAATTCAAGGATATCGTATCGAAAAGGACGAAAAAAGGATATTATAATATTACACCTTAGTGCACCAATGGTGCTTGGCTGGACCCCATATATTTTGTATAAAAATATATGAACTTTGGTATGTTTCTATCACTTCGCACGGTTGATTTATCTGTTTTCATGTTCGTTACATGTCCAAATTGGTTTGTATGTTTATCTAGGTGAAATACTTTAGCCGCTAGAGCGTTTTAAAAGTTAAGAAAAATGTAATTTTTCTCAAAATGTTACATTTTGTGTGAACGCTATTGCCACGCCCCTGGTAAGGATAGAGGGGTGGTTGAGGGCTTTCCTGAAAGCCCCAGGGATGAACTAACCCAAAAAATGGTTTTGATTCCCCCCGGCCTCATACCCCGCCAACTGTAGTGAAACAAAAGGGGGGACATGGTGAAAACCCATTTTCGCCTATTGCCACGCCTCCACTGAAAGCTCTTTCAATTACCTAACCGGTGCAATTTGTTTGACCCACCTAGGTCAAATACTTTAGCCGCTAGAGCGTTTTAAATGGTTAAGAAAAAATGTAATTTTTCTCAAAATGTTACATTTTTTGTTAACGCTATTGCCACGCCAAGCGTGAACAAGGCAGTCAATTTAATTTCAACCAAATCAAGAGGTAAGAAATTTCAAAAATGTATCTACATATATTGTACATATACATATGAGCGTAAATACAACACGTATTTCCATACAAATGTAAGCAAACTAGTCTAGGCCTAGCCAAGCACCATTGGTCTTGACCAGGGTTAATGTAGCGGCCGCCTCAAGAAATGCTTGTTTATAGATAAGAGGGCTAGTTGAGACTTTAGGTTATACAGAAAGCGTGTTGATAAATGATTCGGAACAAAGCAACCAAGGGAGTGATATGTTTCTCTGAGTTTTGATTACCCATTTCTGTGTTTGCTTTATCATATAGAACATCTCCACAAGACCTGTTTTTATAGATATAGTATTTTTTCGGGTTTTAAGTAGCTTTATTTCCTTATCCAAAATTGAGTTATTGTTAGAACAAATGATGTTTAGAGAACGTGCTCTAATATAAGCGACACGATCTAGTAATGAAAGAAAACCTCCTTGGGCTAGCAGATATTTGACAGGAGTTGTTCGAAAGGCCCTAAGGCTAAATCGGACAGCAGCATGATATGCGCCCATTATTTTAGTAAGAGATGATTTCGAGGTCTTGCAATAAATTTGCAATCCATAGTCTATTTTTGCGAGGATGGTAAGCTTTGTAAAATTTATGAGTGTGTTAGTGTGGATATGGCTTTTTTTGAGGAGAGGTATTTTATTATATTGAGTCTGGAGGCGATATCTTGCTTAATGTATGTACAATATTCTTTAAATGTGTTCCTTTTATCAAAATACAACCCTAAAATCATAATATTATCGGTATTTTCTATTGTAATATTATTAAATTCAGTAGTTATTCCTCTGCAATTATATTTTCTGCAGGAAAGAAAATACTTACATTTTTGTAAAGAAAGTTTGGCGCCAGATATTCTTGACCAGATGTGGATGCTATTTAATGTATGTTGGAAGATGGATTGGATATCATTTGCATCTTTTTTGTTGCACATAATGTACAGGTCATCCGTGTACAGGCAGAATTCTATGTTTTTTTGTTCTTTTAAAGATTGTGACGATATCTTCAAAAGCAATCAAAACAAGTAAGGAAGGGCTAAGTTCGGGTGTCACCGAACATTTTATACTCTCGCATTATAAAGTGATAATCGAGATTTCATTATCAGTCATTTACATATTTTTCAAATACCGTATTTGTGTAAAGTTTTATTCCGCTATCGTCATTGGTTCCTAATGTATATATAATACAGAGAAGGCATCACATGGAATTCAAAATAGCTTCATATTGGAAGAAGGCGTGGTTGTGAACCGATTTCACCCATATTTCGAACATGTCATCAGGGTGTTAAGAAAATATTATATACCGAATTTCATTGAAATCGGTGCAGTAGTTCCTGAGATATGGTTTTTGGTCCATAAGTGGGCGAGGCCACCCCCATTTTCAATTTAAAAAAAAAGCCTGGGTGCAGCTTCCTTCTGCCATTTCTTCCGTAAAATTTAGTGTTTCTGACGTTTTTTTAGTCAGTTAACGCACTTTTAGTGATTTTCAACATAACCTTTGTATGGGAGGTGGGCGTGGTTATTATCAGATCTCTTCCATTTTTGAACTGTATATGCAAATGCCTGAAGGAAACGACTCTATAGAGTTTGGTTGACATAGCTATAGTAGTTTCCGAGATATGTACAGAAAGAATAGTAGGGGGGTCACGCCCACTTTCCCAAAAAAATTACGTCCAAATCTGCCACTCCTTAACGCGATCCTTTGTGCCAAATTTCACTTTAATATCTTTATTTATGGCTTAGTTATGACACTTTATAGGTTTTCGGTTTTCGCCATTTTGTGGGCGTGGCAGTAGGCCGAGTTTGCCCATCTTCGAACTTAACCTTCTTATGGAACTTAACCTTCTTATATGCTATAATTTTTTCTTGTAATTTCTCTAGGCGTGGCAATAGGGATATTGGTTTATAATTTTGCATGGAGATCTCATTTTTGCTTGGTTTAAATATGGGTATAACTGTGGCTATTTTAAAATTCTGTTGGATAATGTTACTTTCATATGACCGATTATATAGTGTAAGTATTCATTTTTTAATGGCTATAGGAGAGTTGGCAATCATTTTGTAGGTTATTTTATCGTAGCCTGGAGTTGTGCCCCTGGAGTTCCTTAAATATGCTTCGAATTTCTCAATTGTAAAATTAGTTTCCAAAAACTTTGTGTACTTATTCTGTGAAAAATTAATTTCTGCGTTAAGAGTTGTATTTTTTTCTATTTGGAATTTAATAAGGAAGTTTGATGAGTCAGAATTAGAGGAATAAAATTGAGCGAATTCAAGGACAATATCTTTTGGAACTGACACATTGTTGTTGTTAACCGAGATGTATTTGATGTAAGTACCGGAGAGAAGGTGAATCTTTTTTCAAATGTAGCTTGTTGGTGAGGATGGATTGATAGTTTTTGTGAGGTCTTCAAACGCTTTGGTTTTGGCTATTTTCTTTCGTCGGATGCTTTTCACTTGCCTGTATGTTTTTCATGCGTCTTGTTTTGCCTGCCTTAATGCATTTAGGTTCGGCTTCCACCATGGAACGTTTTGTTTAGTATTTCTACGTTTGTTTTTTTGGGATAGATTCATTGGCAGCCTTTCTTAGGGTCTTTTGAATTTGTGCGGCTTCTTTGTTAATATTGGGTGAAACTATATAATGATTTTGTGTTGCAATATTTTGAAACTTTCGCCAATCTGCATGGTCACAGTTGAATTGACTATTTGAAGAAGGTATCCTCTCCGAATGGGACAGAAAATTGAAGGTACTTTGTATAGGAAAGTGGTCACTATTGTCAAGATCATCTATAACATTCCAACAGGCATGAAGAAGATACTGTAGCGAGCATAATGATAGATCTACATTGGTGAAGCTACCACGTGTTGAAGAGTGGGTTGGCACATTATCGTTAAAGATTGCTATATTTGAGCTTAACACGTAATTCTCAATTATTTGTCCTCTAGCGTTACAATATTGGGAGCCCCACAAAGGGCTTCAACCATTGAAACCGCCTAACATTATTATCGGAGTGTTTACGTTGTTGGTTAAGTTAAGAAGGTCAGCTACGGTTACAGGTTGTTGGGGGGGAATATAAATACAACAAATTGTTGCAACATGGGGAAAGTTAATTTGTACAGCTGTAGCATTAAGATTTGACGTAATGTTAATATGTTTATTTTGAATAGACTTATGCACTAATATATCACAACCCTGCTTAGAAGTTACATTGTAATGTAAATTAAAATATCCATCGTATTGCTTTGGGCAATAAGGCTTGGCGCTCTTTGATAAATGTGTTTCTTGTAAGCAAAAAATTTGTGGAGAATAGGATTTTAAGAAAATTTCTATTTCTGTGTAATTATTATAGTAATCTTTACAATTTCATTGTAGCAAGGTGAGAGTCATATATGTAGAGAGTGCAAATTGAATAATTATTACTCTTACTAATTCCGCTGTTAAATGTTATCAGAGATATCCTCGAACTGGTTTGACAAATCTGTGTAGTTGTTTTCTCCGTAGCTGTGATCAGTGATTGTTGAAGTTGTTGGTATTTCTGAGAAATCGTTGATATGTGTAACGAGAAAGAAGTGAGATCAATTGCTCTTGAGAAGTTTGATTGGTGATATTGTTGTTATTAGTATTTTGTGTTGAGTGTTATTTTGTTCATTATTGGCTTTTGATTTGTAGTTGTTAGATTTTGGATGGTGATGCACTGTAAGTGCCGATGCATTTGTTGTACTGTGTTGTTTTTGAATGTTTATTGATGATATGTCTTCGGTTTCTGCTTGTTTTGTTTGTTTGTGATGAGAGTGGTTAATTATTTGCGAAAAGGGTACTGTTGTGCCCACTTCTATAGGGTGCTGTTCTTTATATTTTCGACGCGCCTTGCCCATGCTGATGTTTTCTAATGTTTTTATGGTTAAGATTTCTTTAATTTGTTGGTATTTTGGACATGTTTTGTCAGATGAGTTGTGCGCGCCATAACAATTTGCACATGTTATGCGGCTGGGGTTGGGGATGGGTTGGGGGATGGGTTCTTTTTACACCATTTTTGGGTATGACCAAATATTTGGCAGATATTGCACACATACCATAAAGGTCTTTTGATTTTAAAAAATTTTCAGTCGATTTAGCATTGTTTTTTAGGATTAAGATGCTTCCATCTCTAAGTCTCGAAATGAAATCGATTTCTTTAGAAATAGATTCAAGTCCTTTTTTGATTGCAAATTGGGTAAATTTAATAAGTCGTTTGTCAGTATTGGTTGGAGAGATCACTAAATATTTAGAATTTTCACTGTTTTGTTTATAGTCGGTAGTTTGGGAAAGTTTTTGGATTGCAAGTCAATCCTTCATCTTTTTGGAGAATTGACATCCTCTCATAGCAAGGCAAATCTGTTTGAGGATTTATTCGGCGGGTCAGGAGCCATTTTTTGTTGGTGTTTTTTTCTTTCTTTTTTTGTTTTTTTTTTATAACAAAAACAAGTAACATCAGTAAACACGAATTTATCGAGATGTGCACGAGATATGCGAGAGATCGTTTTCTGTAGTCAACACGTCGATCGCTTTCTTAGCTAGTCGTTGACTGTATTCGGTATAAGATTTGTTAGAATAACCACATTATTATATGTAGTATTTGAGGGTAATGTGAGGGTAAGGCCAATTCGTAACCAATTTCACACATTTTTAGCATTATCCAAATTATACCTTCAGTTGATTTTGTTAAAATATCTTATTCCATTTACGTATATATGTGGAGTACTGGTTTATTAGGATACGTCTGGACGACGTGATAACCAAAATCCAACTGACATGCTTAGCTTAGAGTTTAATTTCTTATATGCTTATCTAGGTAACGGTGATCGACAAGCATCAGGTGATGCTGCTGTCAATATGTAATGCATTATTATGATAGCTTAATTAATGTATGTAAGAGAGAAAGAAGTACTGTAACTTTGTAACTCATAGGAAAACAATGTAAAGTAGAATGTAGGATAACTTAACCTTCAGTTATACTAATATAAATGAACTTAGTATTAACCTATCAATGCATGAAGTAAATAAATTTAAAGATATGTTCAATGTGGGTGTCGCCACATATGTATCTCCCCTGCGGGAAAAAAAGAAAATGATAGCAAGAATTTTTCTTGAATTATGCAGACATTTTGAAGCGCACTCTTTTTTGACTTCTATGTATTGTAGTAGAAAGATCAGGATTCGAGTCGCTGGTAGTTGTGTTGCATAGGTTATATACACCCGAATTGGGTTGTAGATGCTCGATATCGTCACTACAAGGATAAGCTTATTTTAGGCGAACGATGCATATGTGTGCAGGTTTTCCATATAGTAGCACTTTGTAGTGTTTTTCATATCTGTTCTTAACTGGGAATGGTCCGCCATATGGTGATGAAAATGATTGTTTGACTTTTTCGTTTCGAATAAAAATGTTCGTTGAATTTGCGAGATCCTTTGAAATGAAGATTGTCTCTCGGTTATGACTATTATGGCTTTTTTTAGCGTTTTAACGAGTTCAGGTGTTTCGATTGTTTTATTTGATGGTGTTAAAAACTCACCCGGGAGTCGGACTGGCTCCCCAAAAAAAATTTCTGCTGGTGTGGCTTGGACGTCTTCTGTGAATGCAGCTCGAAGTCCTAAGAGAACTGCAGGGAGTGCATCGTACTAACTATCGTTGTGGCAAAGAAGGGATGATGTGAGTTGTCGGTGAAAGCGTTCGATAAGTCCGTTTGATTGTGGGTGATAACTCGTTATTCGTTGATGTTTGAAACTGAGGAGATCAGCGAGCTTCCTGAAAAGGTCTGACTCAAATTGTCCTCCAAGGTCGGTTGTTATTCGTAGTGGGACTCCAGGAAATCCAAGTTTGCATGAGTGCATGTGCTACTCGGTCGCCTGTGCCGCCAATAAGTGGTGCGGCTGATGGATAGCGTGTGAATCGGTCGATTATTGTGAGACATTTGGTGTGTCCGTTTGAAAGCGGGAGTGTCACCAAGTCTATGTGAATATGTTCAAATTAACGCGAAGATGACTGGAATGTTGCGCTGGGTGAAATTGTATGACGTGAAATTTTATTCCGTTGGCATTGAATGCATGCTTTGGTCCATGTGATGCAATTGATTGATGGCCAAACATATCTTTTTGTGATAAGACGTCTTGTAGCTCGGCGACCAGGGTGTGAGGCCGAATGAAGAGTCTCGAAGATTCGCCGCCTTAGTTGCTGTGGAACGAACGGACGTGCTGTATCTGTAGATATATCGCGGTATATAGTAATTTCCGTGGTATTGCTGTTAATTTTGCGTAGCTTTAATGGTGTATTCGAGCTGTTGAGTAGTTGTTGAAGTTCTGCGTCGTTGGTTTGAGCGCATGCAAGTTCTTTGGATGTAACTGCTGTGTGAATGGCATCGACTCGAGATAAAGCGTCCGCAACGATATTGCTGGAACCCGATATGTGCCGTATATCGGTGGTAAACTGACCGATATAATCAAGTCGTCGAAATTGCCATGGTGAAGCGCGTTCAGGCTTCTGTTTGAATGCGTGCATTAAAGGTTTGTGATCAGTGTAGATTGCGATGTGTCGTCCTTCAAAAATATGACGGAAATATTTGACTGATTCGTACACTGCGTTGAGTTCACGATCATAGGTCGATCATTTGAACAGATGCTGCAAGTTTGCGACTAAATAATGCAAGCGGTTGCCAGTGTTCGCCAATACGTTGCTGAAGCGCGGCACCAATTCCGTATTCAGATGCGTCTAAAAAGATGTCCCACTCGGAGTTTTTGTTCGGATGTACCAAGAGTGGGAGGATGGAGTCATGTGTAGAAGTTCACGCAAGTGAGGAAAGTTCTCTGATCGCCATTCACTTGGGAGTGGCCAGAAACGATTCTTTTCACATGGCTCAAGCAGCTCACTACTTCCGGTATTTGACCAAGTATCCTCTGGGTAGCCTAAGAATATCCGTTCGAAGGCGAGCTCATGTGAGAAGGCGAAACATTCCCTAAATTGGGTTGTGCGCTGAGCTTGGGATCCGCCACGTAAAAAAAAACAATACCAATGAAAAAGTTGAAACAGCCTCGGATGAGAGACCCCCCTTTTAATGACGACCATGGCAAACGGAATAAGGACTACGATTTGAGGGCATGCACCTGGAATGTCCGGACCCTTAATTGGGAAGGTGCCGCTGCCCAGCTGGTTGATGTCCTCGCAAAACTAAAGGCTGACATCACCGCCGTCCAAGAAATGCGATGGACGGGACAAGGACAGAGACGAGTAGGTCCTTGTGACATTTACTACAGTGGCCATATAAAGGAACGCAAGTTTGGTGTTGGATTCGTGGTGGGAGAGAGACTCCGTCGCCGAGTACTATCATTCACTCCGGTGAATGAACGTCTAGCCAAAATCCGCATCAAAGCGAGGTTCTTCAACATATCGCTGATTTGCGCCCACGCCCCGACGGAAGAGAAGGACGATGTGACCAAAGATCCCTTCTATGAGCGCGCTTATGAGAGCTGCCCCCGCCACGATGTCAAAATCGTGCTTGGCGACTTTAACGCCAGGGTGGGCAAATAAGGTATATTTGGCACTACCGTCGGTAAATTCAGCCTCCACGACGAAACATCCCCAAATGGGTTGACGCTGATTGACTTCGCCGGGGCCCGAAATATGGTTATCTGTAGTACTAGATTCCAGCATAAGAAGATTCATCAAGCTACCTGGCTGTCTCCGGATCGAAAAACTACCAACCAGATCGATCACGTTGTGATAGATGGAAGACACGTCTCCTGTGTGTTAGATGTGCGTGCGCTCCGAGGTCCTAACATCGATTCGGACCACTATGTTGTTGCAGCTAAGATTCGCACTCGCCTCTGTGCAGCAAAAAACGCACGCCAACAAACACAAGGAAGGTTTAACGTCGAGAAGCTACAATCACAACAGACAGCCGAACGATTTTCTACTCGGCTTGCACTCCTGCTCTCTGAGAGCACTCGTCAACAACACGGTATAAGGGGACTGTGGGACGGCATTTCAAATTCCTTACGTACAGCTGCAACCGAAATCATTGGTTTTCGGAAAGAGCAAAAGAACAGCTGGTACGACGAGGAGTGCCTTGTCGCAGCGGAGAGAAAACAGGCTGCCTACCTCGCAACGTTACGATCGACCACTCAGACAAGGCGACTCCCTATCGTGCGACTTCTTCAACCTGCTCCTGGAGAAAATAGTTCGAGCTGCAGAACTAAACAGAGAAGGTACCATCTTCTATAAGAGTGTACAGCTGCTGGCGTATGCCGACGATATTGATATCATCGGCCTCAACACCCGCGCCGTTAGTTCTGCTTTCTCTAGGCTGGACAAGGAAGCACAGAAAATGGGTCTGGTAGTGAACGAGGGCAAAACGAAATATCTCCTGTCATCAAACAAACAGTCGTCGCACTCGCGACTTGGCTCTCACGCCACTGTTGACAGTCATAACTTTGAAGTTGTAGATAATTTCGTCTATTTAGGAACCAGCATTAACACCACTAATAATGTCAGCCTGGAAATCCAACGCAGGATTGCTCTTGCCAACAGCTGCTACTTCGGACTGAGTAGGCAATTGAAAAGTAAAGTCCTCTCTCGACGAACAAAAGCTAAACTCTATAAGTCGCTCATAATTCCCGTCCTGCTATATGGTGCAGAGGCTTGGGCGATGACAGCAACCGATGAGTCGACGTTACGAGTTTTCGAGAGAAAAATTCTGCGAAAGATTTATGGTCCTTTGCGCATTGGCCACGGCGAATATCGCATCCGATGGAACGATGACCTGTACGAGATAAGTATGACGACATTGACATAGTTCAGCGAATTAAAAGACAGCGGCTACGCTGGCTAGGTCATGTTGTCCGGATGGATGAAAGCACTCCAGCTCTGAAAGTATTCGACGCAGTACCCGCCGGGGGAAGCAGAGGTAAAGGAAGCCCTCCACTCCGTTGGAAGGACCAAGTGGAGAAGGACCTGGCTTCGCTTGGAATATCCAATTGGCGCCACGTAGCGAAAACAAGAAACGACTGGCGCGCTGTTGTTAACTCGGCTATAATCGCGTAAGTGGTGTCTACGCCAATTAAGAAGAAGAAGAAGTACCAAGAGTGTTGCATTAGCGAGAGCTTTCTTGCAGTTTGTAAATGCGTTTTCAGCGATGTTGTCCAGTTTATTGGAGTTTTCCGTCGATCTTAGGACCTTCGAGTAGCTTATTGAGTGGTGCGAGTAAGTTTGCTGCATTCTTAATAAATTTGCGTTAAAAGTTCATTGTATCAATAAATTTGCTTAATTTGGTGATTGTTGAAGGACGAGGATAGTCGATGATGACTTTGACTCGTTCCGGAAGTGGTTTTATTCCATGGGCGGAAATTGTATGCCCTAGGAACTCGATTTGTTTGAGACCTAGACATGTTTTTGTTGGGTTGATGACTAAGCCATAGTGTTGAAGGCGTTGAAAACCGATACGCAAATGTTGTTTGTCCTCTGCTTCGTTGGCAGATGCGACCAGTACATCATCGATGTATGCGAAAACGAAAGGTACCTCATCGATGAAGCGTTGAAACGTCTGAGCCGCGTTTCGGAGTCCAAAGGTCATAAATGGAAACTCGAAGAGACCAAACGGTGTGATTATAGCCGTTTTGTGGATATCTTCCTCAGCTACTGGAATTTGATTGAAGGCACGAATTAGGTCGATGGTTGAATAGCAAAGTGTATTGTGTAAATTTACGTTGAAAGTATATGGTACGTTCGTTGAGACGACGGTAATCGCCGCATGCGTGCCATCTGCCACTCTTTTTGGGCGCCAGATGTAGAGGTCTGATGGTCTTGCAATGCCCAGGTTGATCATCTTATGAAACTCAGCTTTCGCGATTTTTAGTCGTTCGGAAGCTAATCGCCGAGCACGACTGCTGACTGGAACGCCAGGTGTTGTCTGGATGTGATGCTGCGTTGTATGTGAAATTTGTTTAGGTTCACCATCGGGACGTGTAATCTTAGGATATTCGGCAAGCAGTTGCCAAAATCCTAATGATTGATTCGGCTGTTGGAGTTTGATCGACTGTACAGTCACACTTTTAGTTGTACCTGAGGTGCACTGTCCTGTGGTTTCGTCAATGAGTCGTTGGTTTCGACGACGATGCCGTAGTGTGAAAGTAAATCGACGCCAATGATTGGATTGGACACATCTGCCAGTATGAAGCGCCCTGTTAGTGCTCTGCGAAGGCCGATGCTTAAAGCGATTGTTACGACACCATAAGTATTAACGGGTGTTCCGTTAACTGCGATGAGTTGGTAGCCGGTCGCCATCTTCCTGAGACTTCGGAGCCTGTGTCCACTAGAAATTGTGTGTGTAAGTGGCGGTCCATGATGAAGAGGCGGTACGATGGTGGGTTTGGGTGGGCTGGTGCGTTTCCCGCTTGTTGGCAATCCGGTATGCACTTTTGAGCTAGTCTGCGAAGCTTTTTGTGATACCAGCAGGTGTTACTGGTGGACATGGCAGGAGAGACCGATCTGCTTCTGTTAATACGTTGTGAACGAAAACGTTTTCGTCCAGTGGTTTGATGGGTGTCCAAAAGCTTCTAAATGCATTTCGTGATGTGAGCGAGTTGTCGCTCTACGGCTGTGGGATATGTCTGGAACTAAACTTCGAAGGTGTCGCAGGTGTTGGGAGGACGTTCTGTGGCCGAGGCACTCACCCTCCAGGAGTTGTAGAATTTTTGCTTCTCTCGATTTAGAATAGCAAGCAATTAGTGTGGTTTTTAAACGTTGATAGGGTTTGTCGACTGGTGGATTTAAAATGATGTCCTCAGCGTCAGCAGCTATGCGCATGTCTATCAACGGAATCGTGTGGTGGAATTTGTCTACTTCGCTCCTGACGTTGTGATTGCGGAATTGTGATTCTAATTGCGCGAACCAGAGGGCTGGCCTGTCTTGGTTGAAGCTTGGAACACGTACTGTCGCAGGGCTGGAATTGTTTCCCTGGAGCATGCAAGGTTTCGGTAGGCGTGGTGTTTCATCGTCGGCAGGCATTTCGGATAATACTTAACTAATAAATATGGAAAATATGAAATAATAATTACGAAATGTTGCACAAAACGCTGCCAAATGATGGTTGAGTGGTGTGACTTTAGCCTCGTGTCACCTTCAGTCGTATGGTCCGCTATTGATAACGGGATCTTGCTGTAAAATCCACCGTTGATCCAAGGTGACCGCTAAAGTCCACGTCGGGGTCACCAATTGTGGAGTACTGGTTTATTAGGATACGTCTGGACGACGTGATAACCAAAATCCAACTGACATGCTTAGCATAGAGTTTAATTTCTTATATGCTTATTTAGGTAACGGTGATCGACAAGCATCAGGTGATGCTGCTGTCAATATGTAATGCTTTATTATGATAGCTAAATTAATGTAGGTAAGAGAGAAAAAAATTAGGAAGAAGAGAGAAAGAAGTACTGTAACTCATAGCATAACAATATAAAGTAGAATGTAGGATAACTTAACCTTTAGTTGTACTGATATAAATGAACTTAGTATTAACCTATCAATGCATGAAGTAAATAAATCTAAAGATATGTTCAATGTGGGTGTCGCCACATATATGCCGTATATATGTGGCAACACACGATAGAGCAAACCGGAATTTTAAGAATCTTATTTTGGAACATGGTAGTATTTACCGGATTTTATGCATTTTTGTCATTACTACATAATATTAAGAGAAAAAAAGTTGCATCTTGCTTGAAGAATTTGCTTTTAATAGGCCAGTTTGTATGGAAGCTACATATATATTTTACTATTAATGCCCCTCGGTATTACCCTCGGTCAATTAGGAGAAAGAAATTGAGAATTAACGGTAATAATAACGACTATTCACATTTTCAGAAGCAAAATAATTTAATAATTTTGATGACTGACAGACCGGGAGAATTTATTATTGATGCTTTCATAATAGTTTTTTGTCAGGGGTTATAGAGCCCACTACCACCGACTACTTTTAGCATGTCCTGTACATTTATTTATTTTGAAAGAGAAAGCTCATTTTTAAGGATATTGTAGGCGTTTGAACTAGAAGGAAACGTTTGTGGGCACTATGGGGATTTCCTTTGGCCCTACAATAAGAATGATAGCCTGCACGATGTGACGTCTCAGCTCTGTGATACGTAACCCAATGCCGTAGCAGTCTAGCGGATCTAAGTTACGCATCAAAATGAAAGGCACAACTTTGTGAAGCCTGCGTCATCAGTAGACAACACCGCAACTGTTAAAATGTGATGTTAGGACCACTCGAAACTTGCTCTGATATTATTTTATTAATTTTTTCTACCAATTCAATAAAGATAAAAAAATAAGTTGAAGTTTGATTATACGATACGAATACGAAAAGACTTTTTCGACTACCCAATATAAATCAGATAAAGAGTTGATCTAGTCTATTCATGATTTTGTTAAACAATTAATTTTGAGTTCCTTCGGAACGTTTTAAATTTTTCCCCGGCTTTGATCGTTGTAAGTTGCGAGAGATTAAAATGTTCGGTTACACCCGAACATAGCAGAAGTAATCCTCCCATCAGAAGATGTTATAAATTTTGTAATTGACCTCTAATGTCAGTTCTGTTTTGACATTTGTATAGTAAACACATGCGAAATACACGTAAATAAACACTGATACGCTACACTGTTCCAGAACGCGGGTTATTGGTGACTATTTATTTGACCAATAATCGGGCGGTGACTTTGGCACAACGTGAATTTCGTCGCAGATTTCCTGGCCGTCCGACGCCTACTGGTGAAACACTGCGACGTTCAGCCGCTCGCTTCGAAGAGACTGGTACAACACGAGTTGCTGCCAGGTGTGGCAAACCACGGAGTAGCCGTTCTGCAGATAATATTGCTGCTGTTGCCGAGGATGTCATGAAAGCGCCGTCGACATCGACCAGACGACGTGCCACGCAAATGAGTATCAATCGACGGTGTTTTTGGTACAAGATTTGAAGATGTTTTCGTACAAATTTCAGACGGTGCATCTGCTGTTAGCTGTTGACCGCCAATCGCGTCTAACATACGCTGAAGCCATCCTTAATCACCAAGATGAAGATGATTTTTCATCAAAAATAATCAAGAGTGATGAGGCCCATTTCCATCTTAGCGGGTAGGTAGGTAAGTAAGTAGAAGTGCAGCCCTGTTGTCTATCGGGCTCAATTAGCACTTGATGTGCCATTTTGATGCACTATTCGTAGAACCTTCTGTATCTGCTATCACGTTTTACCTTCTCTCTCAAACCATTTTGAGGTTACGATGAAACTACTTATGTATGTCTGATATGCTTTCAGTAGAAATCATTCAAGGTTTGGTGCTTGATGGATCTCAAGTGTTTTGTGTCGGATCTGTGCTAGGGCTGGACATTCACAGAGAAAGTGGAAAATTGTTTCCTTGTTCCCTGCTATTCCGCAGCCTCGGCAGATGTTGTTGTAGGGCACACCCATTTTGGCCGCATGTTCCCCAAATGGCCAATGCCCTGTAGTGGTAGCTGTTACTCTGTAGATACTTTTCCTTGACCTATTTAATAAGTCGTTGGTTCTTTTCCTGTCATATGTTGGCCATAATTGTTTTGTTATTATGCATTTTGTAATGTTTTTTCATCTGTTATTTGTTTTCCAAAAGAACTTCGCAGGCTTTTTCTATGCCCAGTACTTCCGCTTCGAAGATGCTAGCCGAGTTCGGTAGACGTATAGAGAGAGAAATGCCTAGAACAGCGGAGAATATCCCCGTGCCTACTCCGCAGTCCATTTTGGATCCGTCGGTATAGACTGAGATGGTATCCTCCTCTCTTATTGAGCCTCTTCTCCATTCTCGCCTAGATGGTATCCTCACCTGGAAGTGTCTATTGAAATCCCGCTTTGGGAAAATGTAGTCTGATTTATTGATGCTGAGCTTATTTAAGATTACACTATGTCCGTAGTTCTGCTGGTTCCAACCACCTCGTTCTTTTCTTCTTATAACCGCAAATGCTGCTGGTTTGTGCATAAAGATATCCATGGGTAGTTGATGTAGGGCCACATTGAGCGCGTCAGCCGGACATGACCTGTTTGCTCCAGTAACACCCGCACATGCTGCTCTTTGTATTCCATTTAATTTTCTAATGTTGTATTGTTTGTTTAGCGCTGGCCACCATACTAGAGCTCCATATGTAAGTATAGGTCTTATGACGGCCGCATACATCCACATCATTATACTTGGTTTAAGGCCCCAATTCTTGTTGACGATTTTCTTACAAGTGTAGTAGGCCATATATGCTTTGTTTATTCTTTTTTCTATATTTATTTTCCAGGACAGTTTGGTGTCCGTATTTAGCTGTGGGGTATAGAGTGAGTGTTGCACCTTTTAGCACCGAAAGATGAAACTGAGGAATTTTGGTTCTGCTTGTGAAAAGCATCAATTCTGTTTTGTTCGGGTTAACTCCTAGTCTATTGGTCTTGGCCCATAGGTATAACCTTCTTAGTGCTCTGTCCATAATCTATGCCACCATGTGTCAGAGAGTTAATTATAGCGTTTAGTTCGATATTATTGAAGGCGCCCTCTATGTCTAGAAAAGCAGCCATGGTGTATTGTTTGTAGTATAGTGATTTTTCAATTACACTTATCACCTCATGAAGAGCAGTTTCGCTTGATCGACCCTTTATGTACGTATGTTGGGACTTCGATAACTTATCCACCATTATTGTTCTTACATATAAGTCTATTTCAGTAGAAAGGAGGTGAGGCTTATAGGTCTAAAATCCTTTGCATTCGTGAGTTCTTCAGCATAAACGAGGTGGGGGTTATAGGTCTAAAATCCTTGGCATTTTCGTGAGTTCTTCTGCCTGGTTTTGGAAGGAACACAACTTTAATTCTTTTCCAACTTCTTGGGACGTAAGATAGTTGAATGCTAGCTTTGTATATATTTTCAAGCCTTTGAACCATTGGTTCTACCACCTTTTGCATCATTATGAGCATAATCCCGTCAGGACCTGCCGTTAATACTATGTTCGGACCGACAACGAAAACATGTTTTCGTGAGAAAAACTGGTTTTCGAACGAAAACTTGTGTTTTCGTCTATGTAAAATCAGTCAAACGAAAACACAGTTATCGCTGAAAACTACTTGAAAACTTACATTCCACTCATTTTAATCGGTGCCTGCTCTAGTTTAATCGATGTTTATTGAAGACATATTTTGCCGGCCCTAAATTGTCACTTGATATTTGTTTACATTCCATATACAAATACAGCTGTCACTTGATATTCTTATATTAGGGGGATTCTCTTCTTCTTCTTCTTCTTGATTGGCGTAGACACCGCTTACGCGATTATAGCCGAGTTAACAACAGCGCGCCAGTCGTTTCTTCTTTTCGCTGCGTGGCGCCAATTGGATATTCCGAAGCCAGGTCCTTCTCCACTTGGTCCTTCCAACGGAGTGGAGGTCTTCCTCTTCCTGTGCTTCCCCCGGCGGGTACTGCGTCGAATACTTTCAGAGCTGGAGTGTTTTCATCCATCCGGACAACATGACCTAGCCAGCGTAGCCGCTGTCTTTTAATTCGCTGAACTATGTCGATGTCGTCATATATCTCGTACAGCTCATCGTTCCATCGGATGCGATATTCGCCGTGGCCAATGCGCAAAGGACCATAAATCTTTCGCAGAATTTTTCTCTCGACAACTCGTAACGTCGACTCATCGGTTGCTGTCATCGCCCAAGCCTCTGCACCATATAGCAGGACGGGAATTATGAGCGACTTATAGAGTTTAGCTTTTGTTCGTCGAGAGAGGACTTTACTTTTCAATTGCCTACTCAGTCCGAAGTAGCAGCTGTTGGCAAGAGCAATCCTACGTTGGATTTCCAGGCTGACATTATTAGTGGTGTTAATGCTGGTTCCTAAATAGACGAAATTATCTACAACTTCAAAGTTATGACTGTCAACAGTGACGTGAGAGCCAAGTCGCGAGTGCGACGACTGTTTGTTTGATGACAGGAGATATTTGCTCTTGCTCTTGCAAAACCGTGGACGGTGCAGAAATTGCAGAATTTTCCTCTTAGTGCAACGGCACAACAACAAACACACGCAGAAAATTATTTGCAATGGCTGTAAAATATGTCAGACCAAAACCCATGTTTATTTTCGTGCCGTCATATATCTCAAGATTCTGCAATGGGTGCTCTCTTGGCCTTGCATATTTCGGTATAGGATTTTTGCATTTTGCGTCATAGTGCAATCTTGCAAGAGCAAGAGAATGCCGCTATTGATAGTTGTTAGTTGAAACTTATAGAAAACACACATTGTCGGTCCGAACGACTTAGATTCCACAACATATAAATGTGTTTGCAAAATGTTTTCAATGTCGGTCCGACCATAGAATGACAGCTTACGATTTCGTCGGATAAATTTCTTTTTTTTTCGATTTCGTCACAAGGTGAGTGAATGTCGGGTGTTTAATTCGAGAGAAAATTATATATGGTCCTTCGAGCCGTAATGGACGGCACTAGTGGTGACATAAATTGAATTAAAAACAAGTAAGGAAGGGCTAAGTTCGGGTGTGACCGAACATTTTACACTCTCGCATGATAAAGTGATACTCGAGATTTCATTATACGTCATTTACATATTTTTCAAATACCGTATTTGTGTAAAGTTTTATTCCGCTATCATCATTGGTTCCTAATGTATATATTATACAGAGAAGGCATCAGATAGAATTCAAAATAGCTTTATATTGGAAGAAGGCGTGGTTGTGAACCGATTTCACCCATATTTCGTACATGTCATAAGGGTGTTACGAAAATATTATATACCGAATTTCATTGAAATCGGTGGAGTAGTTCCTGAGATATGGTTTTGGTCCGTAAGTGGGCGCCGCCACGCCCATTTTCAATTTTAAAAAAATCCTGGGTGCAGCTTCCTTCTGCAATTTCTTCCGTAAAATTTAGTGTTTCTGACGTTTTTTGTTAGTCGGTTAACGCACTTTTAGTGATTTTCAACATAACCTTTGTATGGGAGGTGGGCGTGGTTATTATCCGATTTCTTCCATTTTTGAACTGTATATGGAAATGCCTGAAGGAAACGACTCTATTGAGTTTGGTTCACATAGCTATAATAGTTTCCGAGATATGTACAAAAAAAATAGTAGGGGCGGGGCCACGCCCACTTTTCCAAAACAATTGCGTCTAAATATGCCCCTCCCTAATGCGATCCTTTGTGCCAAATTTCACTTTAATATCTTTATTTATGGCTTAGTTATGACACTTTATAGGTTTTCGGTTTCCGCCATTTTGTGGGCGTGGCAGTTTGCCGATTTCGCCCATCTTCGAACTTAACCTTCTTATGGAACCAAGGAATACGTTTACCAAGTTTCATCATGATATCTCAATTTTTACTCAAGTTACAGCTTGCACGGATGGACGGACAGACGGACGGACGGACAGACAGACATCCGGATTTCAACTCTACTCGTCACCCTGATCACTTTGGTATATATAACCTTATATCTGACTCTTTTAGTTTTAGGACTTACAAACAACCGTTATGTGAACAAAATTATAATACTCTCCTTAGCAACTTTGTTGCGAGAGTATAAAAAAAAATAAGGGTGAAAAATTTTGTAAAAAACGGTGGTGACAAAGTGGAAAACAAAAGCCGTTGGCTACACATAGAGAAAAGTACCGATAGGACAAAACCTCCACAAAAAAAAGAAAACCAAAATTGGAAAAAAGAGGAAAAAACCCATGGGAAAAATTTTGGAAAAGTCAACAAAGTGTGGAAATAAGAATGAGGAAAAAAGGAAACGGTGGTGTAAAATTGGAAAAAATATATACACCCAACTATTTTTTTACACGGTAGATACGTTCCTCAGAAATCCGTGTAAAAAAAGAGGCGTTTCCTGTATTAAAAAGGGGGATACGTTCCACGTCATCTGAAGACCGTGTAAGATGAAATTTACAGTGTAAAAAATCTGAAAACTATAAAATTTCGCATATGAATACAAGTTGTTTGTTTATTGAACATTAAAACTTAAAATACATAATTCATACAGGTGAAAAATTGGTAGAGCAAGCAAAAAACAAAAGAAATCCGTTAATCCAGAATTAAGAACAGAAAAATTAGAATAGAAATAAAGAAAAAATATTTACATAGCTACATAATTATTCGTCGCTACTTGATAACAAGCGCAATAGTTTGCGACGGCCTGGACTAAAGTCGGTATCATCGCTAGAGATATCCATTTCAGCAATATAAATATCATGCCAACAATGCGTATATGTACATTGTACATATGTATGCACATGCGGGCGCATATATGTATGTAGATACAGACAATATATACTGAAAACAATATATACTGAAAAACAAATTATATATTAATTAATTAATTAGTATAACAATAAATATAAAAAAAAGGATTTTTATAACAAAATTAAATATTTGTACAAAAGTGTATTGTCTAATATGTAGATACGCACATTCCTCAAGGTTCACGTTGGCACATATTCCACAATACCCTTTGGTTTTGGATCAACAAAAACAAGCAGGATTGCGTAAGAAACTTAAGCGTAATAGATATGTACATAAGCTCATGTACATTAGGGTGTGCCATTTTGAGGCAACCTTTTTTTCAACTGAAAAACAGGCTCAAAACTTTCGAAATGTGGAAAAAAAATGTCACTCAAAAGATGAGCTGTTAATATTAATATTAAGAGGTGCCTCTTTCAAATTTTCTGTTTTCCATATAAATTACATGGAAAAAAATCGTTTTTTTTGTGGTGATTATTCTGCGGAGGTTATTATATGTGCACGCGATGGTTGCCAGTTGGGATGGTAAACTCGATTTGGATTCTACTCGAGAATCGAGTTTTCTCGTAAAATAATAGATTTTTCGAATGTCAAGAATCGATTCTTAATCGACTTCGACTACTGAAGATCGATTCTGACTGATCTACAAGTCTAGTTTTCACTAAGACGTTTTTGATTTCTTCTATACATCTTTTAAATGAGCTCAGACTCAAAGGAATCTAAAACAACTCAGTTGCTAAAAGTTCCAAAGATGATTTCAGACAAAAAAAGTCTTGTACACCTGCAGAAGTTGCACGCTCAAAGCAAGGTGCAAACAAAACAAAAAAGGGTTAAAGATATTTCATACACCAAATTTTTTTCTGAGAGTGACAGTCTAGTTCGATACTGCACTCGATACTCATCTTCAAATATTCAAGATATTTCGGAGTCGGTATTAGAAATTAAAAAATAAAATCTTGACAACTTCTGGACACGTCTCCAAGCAGCATATGCCGCAATCGCAGAATCTGACAACTCAGATCTACCAGAAAAGTTTAAATCCTCTCCTTACTCCAAATTCGAAAATTGCATAGACCAATATGTAGAGACAAAAGCCATAATCTCTGATCAACTAAAACTAATCAAGTCAATTGCACCTACTTTACAACCGAGAGTAGGGCTGCCACAAAGACAAGCCCAAGAAGCAAGTTCAGGCATTCACCTTAAAGTGCCAGTATGCGACACATATATATATATTTCATGGTGGTTATGAGCAGTGGCCGTCCTTCCGGGACATGTTTACAGCTGTGTACATAAACCATCCTAAATTGTCACAAGCGCAGAAATTGTATCACCTCAGATACAAAAATCGGGAGCAATCGCTCTCATCGCGAAGAAAGTGCCCAAAGTGGCAGCAAATGAAATAAATGCTTACCCAATGTGAAATCGCAGAGAGGGTAGATAAAAAACTAGTCAGAACGAAAAACGTTCAAACCGACCTCAATAGCAGCTTCAATAAACCCCAAGCTAGTAGCAACAATAATTTAAATAGAAGCTCTTTTAAGAATCAATCGTTCACATTCGAACAATATAAACAAACGTCATGCGAACTTTGTAGAGAAGGTCACAAGCTAAAATCGTGCGAAAAATTCAAAAAAAATGAATGTTAGCGATCGAAACAATTTCGTAAGAACGAAAAAGGTATGCACCAACTGTTTGTCACATGCACATACGCTTAAAGATTGCGAAAGCAAAATCAATTGCGTTTACTGCCATAAAAGACATCATTCAATGTTACATATAACCAATTTTTCCAGCTCACCCCCAAACAGCACAAACGTAAAAAGAGCAACAATTTTAGTTGCAACAACAAATTCTGAAAACTGCCAAGAAGCACCATGCTGCTCAAAGGCGTTAAAAACCCAAACGCACTATAGCGAAAATCACAGTAGGGTACTATTACTCACAGCAGTTGTCTCCATCGAACACCGAGCAGAACTGTTTAAACTCAGAGCCTTAATAGACCAAGGATCACAACGATCATTTATAGCGTCTAGGGCGCAAAACAGGCTACAGTTGTTAACAAAACTGGCAAATTTTGAAATCATGGAAATGGGCGGAAGAGTTGTTCAAAACTCAAATAAAATCTGCCCAATTACGATCTCATACCACAGATAATACTAATCACAAATACACTTCTGGCGCAAAATACCATTTTCGGATGGGTCCTAAGTGGACTAGTTGCGAAACCAGTCACAACATTGACAACTCAAGTTGAGGAAATCTCAAATGAGTACCAGAATTCACAATTGAGAAAATTTTGGGAATTAGAAGAACTCCCCCCCCATATCAGTCACATCCCCTGAAGATCAGTATTGGGAGGACCTTTACAAAGCCACAACTTCTAGGTCAGAAAATGGTCGGTGCGTCGTACGACTACCACTTAAGCAACAATTTCCTAACACACTCGCCTTAGGTCACTCTCGCACCTCAGCAATACAGCAGTTTCTAAGTATGGAAAGAAACCTACTTCAAAAAGATAAACTCAAATCAAAGTATGATGGTGTGTTAGAAGAATACCTCCATTTAGATCACATGGAGGAAGTAAACCCAGGGGAGAAAATCGTCAACGGCAAATACTACTCCTTTTACCTGCCACATCACGCAGTAGTAAAGCCAGACAAAAAAACAACAAAAGGAGTGGTCTTTATTGCCTCGAAAACCACTAGTTCGGGGAATTCCCTAAATGATAGCCTATTTACGGGATCCACACTCCAACTAGATTTAATGCTTCTGATATTAAAGTGGCGTATATTCAAATACATATTCAATGGGGACAGCTACAGCTGCTGGCGTATGCCGACGATATTGATATCATCGGCCTCAACACCCGCGCCGTTAGTTCTGCTTTCTCCAGGCTGGACAAGGAAGCACAGAAAATGGGTCTGGCAGTGAACGAGGGCAAAACGAAATATCTCCTGTCATCAAACAAACAGTCGTCGCACTCGCGACTTGGCTCTCACGTCACTGTTGACAGTCATAACTTTGAAGTTGTAGATAATTTCGTCTACTTAGGAACCAGCATTAACACCACGAACAATGTCAGCCTGGAAATCCAACGCAGGATTGCTCTTGCCAACAGGTGCTACTTCGGACTGAGTAGGCAATTGAAAAGTAAAGTCCTCTCTCGACGAACAAAAACTAAACTCTATAAGTCCCTCATAATTCCCGTCCTGCTATATGGTGCAGAGGCTTGGGCGATGACAGCAACCGATGAGTCGACGTTACGAGTTTTCGAGAGAAAAATTCTGCGAAAGATTTATGGTCCTTTGCGCATTGGCCACGGCGAATATCGCATTCGATGGAACGATGAGCTGTACGAGATATACGACGACATTGACATAGTTCAGCGAATTAAAAGACAGCGGCTACGCTGGCTAGGTCATGTTGTCCGGATGGATGAAAACACTCCAGCTCTGAAAGTATTCGACGCAGTACCCGCCGGGGAAGCAGAGGAAGAGGAAGACCTCCACTCCGTTGGAAGGACCAAGTGGAGAAGGACCTGGCTTCGCTTGGAATATCCAATTGGCGCCACGTAGCGAAAAGAAGAAACGACTGGCGCGCTGTTGTTAACTCGGCTATAATCGCGTAAGCGGTGTCTACGACAATTAAGAAGAAGAAGATTCAATGGGGACGTTGAAAAAATGTATCGTGCATAAAGACGTGCAAGATTTTCAACGTATTATGTTCAGAGGATCCCGCACCAGTCCTTTACGCGACTTCAAATTAAAAACAGTTACCTTTGGCGTTAACAGTGCACCATATCTAGCCATTCGAACACTCCACGATTTGGCAGACAACACAAAGTCTGAATTTTCTCTGGCAACTGAAGTGTTGAAAACTCAAACGTATGTAGACGATATTTTGTCTGGAAGTCACACTCTTCCACAAGCATAAGAGGCCTTATCACAGGTAATAAAAGCCCCCAAATCCGCAGGGTTTCCAATAAAAAAGATTACGGCAAATCACAAATCACTAAAAAATATTCCAAACAAAAATTTGTTGGACACTAATTTCCTTATATTCGAAAAGGAAAGTACAACAGAAACACTTGGCATCCAATGGAATGCGGTATCGGACAAATTCTCATACACGACAGAGTCCATATCCGCATTATCAGCCATAACGAAAAGACAGATTTTATCCTCGGTGGCAAAACTTTTCGACCCCGCAGGATGGCTTTCGCCAATTACGATCCAAGCGAAAATCTTAATACAAGAACTATGGCTAGATGGAACCGACTGGGACGAACAAGTGAAACCTCTTCGCTTAGAAAAATGGTCCCAGTTCCCAAATAATCTGAATGATATTTCTCAGATTCAAATTCCGCGATGGGTAAATTACTCCCCCGATAACAAAGTCGAATTATATGGCTTCTGTGACGCCTCTGAAAAGGCTTACTGCGCTACTATCTATGTGCGCACGCAAAGCGTACCACGACCACAAGCCACTTATTAGTAGCAAAAGCAAAGGCACCTTTAAAAACTATAAGTCTCCAACGACTTGAGTTATGTGGCACACTACTACTTTCCAAATTAGTAGCCATGGTGCAAATGCATTTAAATATGACCAAATGCAAACAATATATGTGGTCCGATTCCGAAATTGTACTAGCCTGGTTGGAAAAACCACCACATGTATGGAAGACGTATATTTCTAACCGAACGTCTCAATTACTTGACCTAGTGGGATCAGCCACTTGGCGTCATGTAGCTGGTGCTGACAATCCTGCCGATCTAGGTACAAGAGGGTGCAAGCCACTGCACTTTACCACCAGCACCCTCTGGTTGAATGTCCCCCGATGGTTGATAGAATCTCTCAAAGTAGTTGCTTACATGTTCAAATTTGTAGAGCAACTCCAAAAGCAAAGTCAAAAGATCATCTACATATAGAGTTACAAAAGGCAAAGGTCGCAATAATAACATATACACAAGCGCGCTACCTCAGCCGCGATATATCACTACTAAGAGAATCGAAGCCGATTGATAAAAAGAGCTCACTTTTAGTTCTAAACTCATTTCTGGACACGAAAGGTCTGCTTCTTGCCAATGGTCGGCTTGCTAATTCCAGCCTAACATACAACGAACGCCACCCAATAATAATTTCAGAGAGGTCACCATTTGCCACCTTATTCCTCAATTACATCCACATCTTAATGCTACATGCCGAACATACAACACGGAACACTTATTGTTATTGTGCGTGTAATAATATTTATGTAAAATATAACATGCTTATTTTAAGCAAATATCTAAATAATAAATATAAAATAAATATGTAGAAATATTGCAGTGAAGTTTAAGTGTATAAAAAGTGCATAATATGAAAGAAAAAGTTACTGTAAATGGAGAAATTGCAAAGTTTGCGGCGGCTATAATTATATATTTTCTTAATCTGGAGCATCAGCCCAACCAACCATACCACTTTTAAGCCTGAAATCGTGGGATGGTATACTAAAGTTTAACCCAAGTGTCACCCGACATCGTACAAAAGTACGCCCCTCAAGGTATCAATTGTGAATTTATACCCCCAAGCGCTTCTCATATAGGCGGTTTATGGGAATCAGCTGTAAAAAGCTTTAAATCCCATTTCAAACGGGTAGCTGGAAATTATAAATTCAATTACGAAGAGTTCACGACGTTATTAAATCGAATTGAAGCCGTTCTCAATTCACGGCCACTCACAGTACTCTCGCAAGACCCCTCAGATTTCACCGCCTTAACTCCAGACCATTTTCTAAAAGGAGCACCCATTCTGGCCATTCCTGACCCAGGCGTGGAGTCGCTATCCCTATTAAATCGATGGGTAAAGAATTAAAATTCTCCATCATGATTTCAGCCGCCGATGGAAGGACGAGTACAGAAAGGACCTCCACAGAAGATATCGTTGTGTCCTAATTTATGATGATTGTCTACCGCCTACCGAGTGGCGGCTTGGCCTCATAGAAAAGCTACATTATGGATCTAAAGGTCACATACGAGCCGTGGATTTCCGTACGCAAAACGGAACACTAACCAGATCGCTCGTGAAGCTGTCCTTTTTACCAACCACCGAGGATCGCGAATCCGAAAACCGAAAACCGTAAAAACCAATCCGACATTATCGCGATATAATAAAATCACTAAATGTAACAATAAAACGAGAAATACGCACATAACAACCGTTCGAATTAAGACTGAATTAAAATTGTCGAGCAATAGCCAAGAACATTAACAAAAAATTGTCGAGCAATACGACGACACGTTCATGCCACATATCGTGGCACGATCACCATGTCTCCTTATCTGACAGAAATTTATAATCAACAATCTTCTCCATACAGATTACCATGGATGTAGATACGCCAGTCGCAAATACGCCAACCGCTGGGGCGGCTACCAATGTGCCACTCACCGGGCGTACACCGGCGCCCCGAACGGTAGTTGCAACAGCACCGGCCGCTGTCTCGGCAACTACATCGCATATCGTCGCGCGAAGTGAATCGTCCACCCATCCATTGCAGCCGCGAAACCTCGTTGCGGTGTCGACAGCCTGGACCACCACCTCGTCGATCTATGGGTCTGAGCAGCGTTGTGGTAACGCTGCAACAGCTGCAGCGTGTTCTAGGCTAAACAGTCGCCTATGGGGGCCGGGATGGCTAAATGAGCTTCTGACCCCCCTCCTAATATAACACCTCTGCTCCACACACATTATACACACCACCTCTTCACCCCACACTACACACACTAACTCAACACATCGGCAACATGCGCAACATCTTTTCATCCCACACTACACACCCCATACTCAAAACATCGGCATTATACACACCGCATCATCATCTACACCATACCTTTCACACCACACGCATGAGGATATCAAACATAATAAACAAAAGGGACTGACGGACAGCGCCCGGCCTTTTTTGTTCTCGATCCGCACACACGTTAACAGCTTACGCTTTCGTCCGATAAATTTTTTTTTTTTCGATTTCGTCACAAGGTGAGTGAATGTCGGGTGTTTAATTCTAGAGAAAGTTATATACTGGTAATGTTTTCCCACGCAGTTCTTCTAGGGTTCCGATATATGAGAGGAATACTGTATTGCTCGCGGATGCTGAAGAGTATCCAGGAGTGATCCGGCATGGAAGGCTCATCGGATACCCTCCAGTTACCCACAACGAGATTGTCTGTGTCTGTTGATAGCGTGAGGTCCAGCACTTCCTCCCATCCCGGAAACCTAACAGAGCTTGTAAAAATAAAGGTTTGCTTATCACCGTTGTTGCATATACTTAGATTGGTATTCAGAATATACTGCAAGAGTGACTCACCTCTGTTGTTTATACTGGAGCTACCCCATACGGTGTGCCTTGCGTTTGCATCACACCCTATTAGGACATCCTCCTTCCTGTTCTCCTCTACTGGTCTTGTGAGCGGTGCCGGTGGTGTGTCCTCGACACCGAGGCCGAGACCAAGAAGAAGGGCTTTTCCTTCTGTTCCACCGTTACCACTGTGATATCTGCTGTGCTGTAATTAGGACAAAGAAACGCATTTATACTTCTATTTATAAGAATGCATGCCCTAGGTTTACATTTGTTTCGTGTGTAAAAAAGGTTATAGTTGCTGCAGTTTATCCCTTTAATGGTGTCTTCATTCACCCAGGACTCCTGTCTTATGCTGATGTCGATGCCCCTCTCGATTATGAGGGTTGTCAGATTCGCTGCAGTACTCTTCGAGTGCTGCAGGTTGATCTGTACGCATCTTAAGTTATTGGTCATCTCGGGTTTCTTTGATGCCCAAATTCCTTAGCAACTGGCTGGCGTCGTCGACCTCTTCCGTGTCACCTTCGTCGGCCGCTTTGTTGCCTTGGAAGATTTTTAGCCTGGCCTTGCGGAATCCGAAGCTGATTTTGTAGTCAGTCTTCTTGAGAATCTCAATGGACTCATCGCTAATGGCCACCAGAATTGGTCTACTTGCTTTTTTCGGTTTGTCTCCTTGATCAGCTGCCACTCATCTATTCCAAGTATAGATTTGTTTTGCAGCTTGATGCACCTCAGGAGTTTTTCGCCTGGCTCCTCTAGACCGGGTAGCCAAATAAGAGCATGAGGTCTCTTCGGTATGTCCCTGGCGGGTATAAGCCTCAATTGGAGGCCTTCAAAAGCGTTGCTTATTTTGGCAACACTACCCGTCAGGAAATCTAGCGAGGCCTGGTCCGCGTACTTGATGACCCTGTAACCCCTGAGTGTCTCAGAGGAGTTAAATTCCTGGTGAGGACCCGCAGGATTGTGGAGTACAAAGCTTAGCACCATACTCGACAATCTGACGTCGATCTCCACCCATCCTTCCTGTATTGTGCTCAAGGAGGGAGAATTTCCGTCTATGATGGCCACTTGCGGGCTATCTTTGGCTATATCGCAGCAATGCCTTGACGTTGTTGTACTGCTGTGTTCACCTTCACCCCGTCTAGGTTTTTTGGACAGAGTTTCTTGTATTTCTGTAACAGAGTGATTTCTTTTTTGTAAATTGCTCTCTTGTTTACTCTCTTCTAGAGGTTCTGATTGATTCCTTTCCAGGAAGCTTTCATATTCCTCTACTATTGATTTGAGGCGCTTTGCTTCTGCCTCATCAACTGGGGTACTGGTTGCTTGGTCTTTGGCTATCTTTCCGACTATGAAGACTGCCCTCTGGTACCGGTTTTTCCTCACCTGATTCTGGGATTTCTTGTGCTTCTTTTTGTTTTCTCCTTTAGCCGCCAGTGCACTTTGGTTGGTGCTCATGGCAGCTTTGGAGGTGGAGGCTTCCTCCCTTAGATTGGCTGTTTCCGCTGCTGTATCTACCGGCATACTTTGACTGGTATGTCCGGCGGTACTCTTACTCGTCTCCTGGCTGGAGGCGAAAAATTCGTCCTCTTCGGATTCCGTTATAGAATTCGTATAAGTCATGTCTTTCCTTGTGTCATTCATTTTTGGTCCTACGAGTAAGCCGGAAAGGGTTGGTCACTCGTCCGCAGAGCCGGTATGCGTAGAGAAGGCATTTTTACCTCCGACCTCGCTTGGGCATCGGAGGGGACCATTCGCGATCAGCTATTCATTACCGCCCGCTGACCATTCAGCCATCGGCACGGGTACCTCAACACCTTGGCTTAGGGTGGTGCTGTTGCGGGTATCCTCATACTTACTTCCACATTAGGAGATGGGCATAAAACCTGGGATTTATTCATCCATATCACTGTTGTGGGAATAATGAGGTGTCCCTCTTATTTCGTAAGAGAAGAGTGCGTTTCCTTTGGGATGCACACTTTACTATTACTTAAGCCCCTTCGCCACGACAAGGTGACTAACATCAAAGGAGATAGCGGAGCTATCGGAGCACGAAGAGCCATTACACCCGCTCAAAGTCACTGTATGGTGTGCTGCTTTCGCTGGAGGAGTCATCGGACCTTTTTTCTTCGAAGACGTCGCGGGCCAAGCGGTTACTGTGAGTGGTGAGCGCTACTGAGCAATGATCAACGAGTTCTTTTTGCCGCAACTTGATGAATTGAGATTGGAAAACATGTGGTTCCAACAGGACGGTGCATCGGCACACACTGCACGTTCCACAACCAATACGCTGAAGGATGTATTTCCCGTCGCCTAATCCTTCGTTTTGGCGACTTGCACTGGCCAACAAGATCACCTTATTTGACCGCTCCAGACTTCTTTTTGTGGGGCTTTTTGAAGACGCGGGTTTATGTCAACAAGCCTCAGACTCTTGCAGCTCTTAAAAACAATATCCGTCAAGAATGTGAGGATCTATGGCCGGAAGTTCTGGCCAAAAAGATGGAAAATGCCATAAAAAGGACTCAAATGACAATCAACTGTGGCGGCGGCCATTTATATGGTATCATATATTCATATAATCCACAAGCAGAATCAAAGTTTTTCATTTTTTAAAAAAATTGCAGCCCAAAAACATCGGAAGGTTATTATTGCGCCACCTTGTACATACGTGATATTAGATAAATAAATAGTAATTAAAACATATGTTGCATATTTGACACGTCGCTGCTAATATTTTCTTGATGTGCAGACAAATATTGGACATTTGCTAATTATTTGTGCAAATCACACGCAAACCGTGACACCAGTTGGTGATGGTGTTGCAAGTGTTGCCAGAAATTCACGCAGAACTTTGAAACTGTATAATTGCCATCTCAAATGACCAGTATTTGTTCGAAAAAAGTTAAAAAAGTTTTATAAACGCGTTGTTAAGTAAAAAAATAAACGAAAAACTATTGTATATTCAATATCATACTTTCACTTATTTTTGATAAGACCTCTGTCATTTCTCAAAAACACTATCATAATCATAGTATCGAAACGACAACTCTGATTTAAAATAAAAATATGGCGTTAAACATTCAAAGTCAAAGAAACACATTAAGGTGTAAAACCAATCGTATAGAGTAAACTCAGCCGGATGTTCGAAAATCCTGATATTGGGTATATAGTGGCTTGGCCAAGTTTTCACTCAAATTTAGGTTATAAATAAAACACGCTCTCTTATTTTCATTGGGATAACTCACATATTGGCCGATATATGCGGTACAAAGTCACCCCGAAGTTCGAAAATCTTTATTTATTAATTTGTCCAATTCAACCCTGTTTTGTGCAGGTTCGATATCGAACATTTGTTAGAATTGAAGTAAGGAATTCACCTCACAACCACAAAATTCACGCTGTGAAATGTTAACATTGTTTCCATTTTTAACAGCGAATAATGTGTACAAATACAGCTCTCTCACATACTCAAGAATATGAAGAGACATAAATATACCCAGCAGGATATGGTAGACATTGGTAAGCGAGCAGGGTCAACGATGCAGCATGATTGTATCGCTTACTCCGATCGATGAAAATTAACACGGCGATGTCCTAGGAAAAGTAACAGATCACCCCTTTCGCTTGCCATAGGGACGAAGAATTCGTCAATGCCAAAGTTAACGAAGAATTCTTCGATGCCACAGTTAATGAAGAATTCTTCGATGCCACAGTTATCGAAGAATTCATCGATGCCAAAGTTAACGAAGAATTCTTCTATGTCAAGGTCAATAGTAGATTAGAAAAAATTGCATATTAATTTTGCTTTATTTATGACAGTACAGGCATGTATTTCGTTATGAAAATAAGTATTTATGTATAAAAAAGAAATGGGTTTCTTTTAATTTTGTGGTTTTTTTCAAGCAACGAGACTTAAAGAAACGGCCTTTGGCGAGTCTGATGCTTTTTTGAATTTGGTGAGCATACTCCGATTCGGTGAAGCATTTTACTACATTCTACAAAAAGGGTTGAAACCGTATGTAGTTATAAATTTCCTTCAATGATAAAAACACGAAAAACTTACCAAATAGTAACGCATTAAAGTGCTTCACTTTCTTCATTTTTAATTAGTCTCTCATATGCCTTTTCGAGAATATTCTTTTATATCTTTATACAAAGTTTAAACACAAAAATAAACAAAATTTTTAATTAAAATAGAAGCTCACTTAAACACAACCAACTTTCTGCAAAATTTCTTCAAATGTTTTGACGATTTGACGAAATAATGAAAATATTTATGTACATATAAATTTGATTTCATCAATTTTTATTTGTTGTTTACATATTGTATTGAAACGTTTTTCATGTACTTGATTGTAAATATTTAGAATTTAGCCGCATAGCTTACTTTTATGCATTACCTGGTATCGAAGAATTCTACGAGGAATTTTCTTCGAAACATTCTTCAAAGAAAAATGTAAGCGGTGATACCGCTACATACCCGCTGGGTATGTATGCATGCTCCTTATGATACTCCCAACAACAGCATTGTGATATTTTCATGCTTCATGTTAGCTTTCAACCAGGGAATCGCTTGTATGTGCAAGGTATGCAAATACAAGTTTTGCCCTCACCAATTCCATATTGACATGTAAAAATAATTATGATATGAGCATAATTTTGTATGAATGCATGCATAATAATTATAGTCAATTTGGATATTTGCATATTTAATAATTTTATTTGATTTTTACATAATATACTATACTATAAGTATCCAGTGCTTTAGACGTGCGCACGTTGACAGTCATAACTTTGAAGTTGTAGATAATTTCGCCTATCTTGGAACCAGCGTAAACACCACCAACAATGCCAGCCTGGAAGTCCAACGCAGGATTGCTCTTGCCAACAGGTGTTACTTCGGACTGAGTAGGCAATTGAAAAGTAAAGTCCTCTCTCGACGAACAAAAGCCAAACTCTATAAGTCGCTCATAATTCCCGTCCTGCTATATAGTGCAGAGGCTTGGACGATGACAGCAACCGTTGAGTCACCGTTGCAAGTTTTCGAGAGAGAAGTTCTGCGAAAGATTTATGGTCCTTTGCGCATTGGCCACAGCGAATATCGCATTCGATGGAACGATGAGCTGTACGAGATATACGATGACATTGACATAGTACAGAGAGTTAAAAGACAGCGGCTACGCTGGCAGGGTCATGTTGTCCGGATGGACGAAAATACTCCAGCTCAGAAAGTATTCGACGCAGTACCCGTCGTGGTAAGCAGAGGGAGAGAAAGACCCCCACTCCGTTGGAAGGACCAAGTGGAGAAGGACCTGGCTTCGCTTGGAATATCCAATTGGCGCCACGTAGCGAAAAGAAGAAACGACTGGCGCGCTGTTGTTAACTCGGCTATAATCGCGTAAGTGGTGTCTACGCCAATAAAGAAGATGAAGAAAAAACCGCCTACGCGGTTATAGCCGAGTTAACAACAGCGCGTGGGGGCGGGGGGGGTCTCTCATCCAAGACAATTGATAATTTTTCATATGCGTTTTTTATGTGGCGGGTCCCAACCTTAGCACACAACCCTGTGTAGGGGGTTTTTCGCCTTCTCACTTTAGCTCGCCTTTAAACGGATGTTCTTAGGCTACCCAGAGGATAATTGGTCAAAGGCCGGAAGTCCTGAGCTGCTTAAGCCATATGTAAAAGAATCGTTTCGGGCCACTCCCAAGTGAATGGCTATCAGAGAACTTTCCTCACTTGCGTAAACTTCTACACAAGACTCCATCCTCCAATTAATCTCATATAATATATTTAATGGTGATTGGGAAATAATCAAAAACACTTCAACGTAGAACAATTCTACGCACTAATCAATCACCAATTATCGCCTATAACCCGAGCCGAGAATTTGATATATTTATTATAGATTTAAATGACGAATTGTCCAGAATATTGGTCATTCAACGACCCAAGTACCTTCCCGGAGCATGCGGGAATTAATCTCGGTAGAAAAAAATTTGATTTATAATAAAAACATTCAAAATCTGGCACCGTCACCACCCAGACCACCAGTCCCGATGGAGGTGAACCCTTCAATACTTTCACGAAGAATAAACTATACGAGGTGTATTCAAAAAGTATCGCGAATTTTGTGTTTTTTCAAAAATTATTTATTTATTCATGAATATCTATTTTGTCCCCTTCAAAGTAATCCCCATGAGATATTATACACTTGTGCCAACGGGTTTTCCAATCTTCGAAGCACTTCAAAAATCATTTTTCTTATCTTCTTCAGCTCCTCCTTCGATGTCGTCTTTATCTCGTCAAGAGAAGCGTAACGTCGTCCTTTCATGGGCCTCTTCAGTTTAGGGAACAAGAAAAAGTCACAGGGGGCTAGATCTGCGGAATACGGTGGCTGCGGCATCATTAGTGTGTTTTTTTTTAGCCAAAAAGTCGCGCACAAGCAATGATGTGTGATCAGGGGCGTTATCGTGGTGCAAAAGCCAATTTTTGTTCTTCCTCAAATACGGGCGTTTCTGGCGGATTGCTTCGCGCAAATTGCGCATAACTTGCAGGTAATATTCCTTATTGACTGTTCTTCCCTGTGGCAAGAACTCATGATGCACCACGCCCCTTCAATCGAAGAAAACTATCAGCAAACTGTCGCGATATTTTTTGAACACACCTCGTATGTATTTACCGAATAATACGCCTATGGAAAGGGCATCCAAGTATTCTTCAAATATCCCTAGGAAAACCCAAAAATTATTTAATGTCAAAAGAGAGTACGAGGAAATAAATTATATGACAGGCGCCTGTCAAGCCTAACCTATTTAAAATTAACTTTTAAAAACGGGAATATTGTCAAGTTCCTTATATATACGGAACAGTCATTATTAGTAAAAATGGCACAATAACCCTCAAGGTTGTGGTAATGCCACTAAAACAAAATACCTCTAAACAAGTAATAGTCAAGAAACCCCTTATAAACTTCAAGATAAGGAAATGATAGATAAAGTAGGAGACGAAAAATATATAACAGAACTTCTAAACAATGGTGTAATAAGGCCTTTGAAAAATCCGTACAACTCCCCATTGTGGATTGTTCCAAAAAACCAAGTTCATCGGGTTCATCAGTCATAAACGATAAATGCAATAACAATACCTGGTTCCTATCCAATACCTTTTACATATAAACAACACTCTCGCTAGCTTTGGCAAATATAAGTATTTTACAACTCTAAACCTTACATCCGGATTCCACCAAATCAGAATGAAGGAAAGGGACATAGAAAAAACAGCTTTTTCTACAGCCAATGTTAAATATGAATTTAATAAGTTTCCATCCGGTCTTAAAAATACCTCTTCCATTTTTCAGAGAATGATCAATGATGTTCTCAAAACGCTTGTAGGAAAATCCTGCTACGTTTATATCGACGACATTATAGTAATAGGGAAAATTAAAAAAGAAAATATTCAAAATATTGAAGAGGTGTTTACGCTTTTGAATAAAGCAAATTTAAAAGTCAATCTGGAAAAATCTAAATTTTATAAAACAGAAGTGAAGTTTTTAGGTTATATGGTTACGGGAGAAGGTATTTTGTCAGATCCTGAAATTCCTAAAAAATTCCTTCACTTGCTAACCTTAAGGAATTACAAGGTTTTTATAAAAGATTTATAAAAGACTTTACAAAAATTGTTGAGCTACTTACTAATTTAACTATATAAAATATTTGCTAACGTCTTCTAAAATTCTGGTATTCCCAGACTTTAATAAACACTTTATTCTTGCGACAGATGCTTCTAACACTGATAATCGGTCAAGACAGACCCATAACTGACATACCTAGACTACTTAATAAAACCGAGGAGAATTACTCCACAATAGAGAAATAAATGTTAAGAACTTAACTAAAGAAATAAAAATCCTTACTCATCACCAGGCACTGACATTTGCATTAAGCCACAGTAATAACAATGCCAAGTTAAAAAGTTGGAAAGCAAGGATAGAAGAATATAATTATAAGCTCACCTACGAACCAGGAAAAACAAACGAAGTCAAAATTTTTCACATTTTTGTATCAGGATAACACAGAAAGTATTTACCGATATCGCAGATGAAGATGTTGAATTTAAAATAATTGAACAAGAACACAAAAGAGCCCATCGCAATGGTAAAGAAAATAAAGACCAGATATTGGAAAAATTCTAATAAAAATACTACTAAAAAAGTGACTTATGTTACTAAGTCATGCGAAATTTGCGGATGTAATAAGTATGACCGGCATTTAGAAAAACCCAAGTTGCAGGCAACACCCATACCTTCGTACCTAACAGAAATCCTGCATATAGACATAGAAATGTCCGGCGAAAAATTTATTTCATGCGTTCACAAATTTTCTAAATTTGTAAAAATTTTCAGGATGAAAAGTTAATGAGTATTGCATATCAGGGATAAGTTGATAAAGTTTCTATACTAATTACCTGGAGTCGTGGACAATGAAGGCAGTTTTATAAGCCCAAGAACTCGCGGAAAAGTAGAGTCAATGGTGCGATAGAACGTGTTCATTCCACTATTATTGAAATAATCAGATGCCTCTAAGTGGAATAGCCTGATTGTTCTATTAAAGAAATTGTCAACATTGTAGTTCACAGATATAATTACATCTCAGTTACAAAAAAGAAACCAGCTGATGTATTCTCTGGAAAAACACAGAGAAATAATTACCAAGATTTAACAAAATTCAAGGAAATAGTTAATTGTGACCTTCGAAATTAAATAGCCAGAAACCAAAAAATAAGCTAAATTATCACAACAAAAAAAATAATAGAAAGATTCATAAATCACATTTAAAAAGCTTACAGACATTTATTCTTTAGTCTCTTATCGTACTGGACAACTGCAGCGGTAGACACCTACGAGTACGACAGCCCGCTCGTAATAATCAAACAAGAACTAGGAAAGATTACAAAATGAGCATATAAAATTATCCACCTTATCGACTTGGACGATTACGAAAAAATTATTATTGCGTCAGGCTTACTATATACCACGAAATTAGTAAAACAAATCAATTTTATTTTTACAATTAAAACATCATCTTTCCGAGATAGATAGCTTACTAACGCAACCATTCAAAAGAGATCAATCAACTGGATAGGATCTGCTTGAAAATGGTAAGCAAGAAATCCCTATGCCACTGACTGGGACCGAATACTTTTCATAACACAAGAACTGACAGAAAACAGTAACGTACAGTATCTCAAAAACCAATACCTTATCAAGACAAATAACAAAATATTATATAGTTACAATAAGATTGTGCATGAAATAAGTAAGAATAATAAAGAATTGTTCGCATAAACAGTATATAATAGGTTAGGTATAGTAAAAGACGAAATTGCAAAAATTATAATGGCAACCCAATTACCAATACATGGAATCGTTCATTCTCAAATTCTAAATTAGAAAGATATAGCAAATATCCTCTCTCAAACTGAGACATTACCTTTTAAAATTGAACTGCAGGCACTCGAATATGCAGAACCCTCTATGGTCATTAAAAACTCACTTCTTTTATATGTAATTTCAATACCAAAAACCGAGGATACCGCACAGTTTCGATGGAATTTCCGGTGATCACGGATTTTGATTAGCCCACATGTTGATCGTCATTTATGTCTCCACGACCACTTTGAAAATGTTGAAACCACTCGTGCACACTCCTACGGGATAGGCAATAATCACCATAGACTTGTTTCATCAATTGAAACGTTTCGGTAAAAGTTTTATCAATTTTAAAACAAAATTTAATGTTGACTCTTTGTTCGATGCTCATTTTCGCACCGATAACACAAACTTACTGACACTTAAAACGCAATAACTTCACTTCCAATCTATGAAATATCATGAAATTCTCACTGGATAATCGATAAAGATAACGTTCTAGTCGGCATATATGTATGTAGATGGTGCCACCAGGGGGCACTAGATTCCTTTTTACTTTGGTTTTGGATTTACTTGCAATATTTCAGAATAACCTAACAGAAAATAAAAATAAATTAGACTTAAACATTTACATAAACTACATTTAAATAATGTAAATGGACTAGAAGGAATAACTTCAACTTCGTAGCAATTCTTGTTGCAGTAAGCCTTGTGTATATCATAAGGTACTTAAACCAAGAAACATAAATTCATTCTTTATCCCACCAATAATAGATTATCCACAGCTTTCAGTAGTCAATAATTAATAATCAGCGAGGCGCTGATGCTTAAGGAGGGGAGTTATCACAGTTAGGATAGCTAACAAAATATAACAGAAATTCAATTCAACAATATTCAGCAAATAAACAATATCATTATTGCTCAACAAAGTTCATTTCCAAAAATTACAACAAAAACTACACATTTCGTCGGCATTAAATCAGATCGGAAGCCTTGCCGCCGTAATGTAAGCCGTTTCTTGACCAAACTGAGATTTGCTATGATTATTGCTTACGTTATCATAACTGAGTAAGCTTATAGTATATAAGCAAAATTTTGTATAAACAGGAAATTATTTAATAAAGTAATCGAGCTCAACCTTGCAAATCCAATATCGTGTTTCGATTGTACGGTGGCCGACCCATAACTTGTATGTCATGTATGACGCTGTGTGCACACAACATCTCATTTTTCTCGTGTCGCCGAATATAAATGAAGAAGAAGCAATTTGGAAAACTAAATGTGATAAATATAAAAATGAGATTGAAAAAAATAAAAGTTGGAATAACTAATTAACGAGATGTAATGAAAAAAAAATATAACGGCTTAAGATCGTCGTATAGATACGTTAAAGATATTTATGTACCAACTCTGGTATTTTGAAAACATACATTTTCTCAAGGGCCAGAAATTCAATTGGAGGGTATTTCGTCATTTGAGGATTGCGACAATGAAGAAAGAGTAAGTAAAAATAAAATGTATTGTAAATTATTAAGTTTTATTTTAATAATTTATAAAAATTTATTTTTCCTCTCGACGGCTCCAACTGTATTAAAATAGTTACAAAATTTGTTATGAATATTTGCTGCATTTTGTGATATATTTCTATAGTTCGTAGTCTAACATCATTATTTACATCACTTTTTAAGTAAACCGATGAGTTTTTTTCATTAAGAAATTATGCAATTAGTAACATGTAAGTGTTAGTTTAGCACTTTTTCAGGGTCTAAATTCAACATTGTGTGTAAGTTTCTGAAACGATTTTTTAACATTTCTAATGAGTTTTCAACAACAGGGCATGCTCTAGGCAATCGGTAATTAAATATTTGCTGCTCCACACTCAAATTGCGCCGACTTCAAGGTTTACATTTTCTAAAAAGAAAATGCGTCACCTCTAAAAACCACATAATGTAGAATATACTCAGAAGTGGCAATTTTTCTGCTTGTAAAAGGTTCAGGAGACCTTTATCATCTTTGTATTTAAATTGTGATTATCACAATATCCCAGAATCATTCATGCCGACCTCTACTACCAAAAACTCTTAATTTGCGCTGACTATCGCCATCAGTACTATCCTAAATTGTTTTTTGTACTTCTAGCAATAAGATCCGGATTTAGTTGGTTTTATAATATTCACGTGGTTTCCATCAATTGCACCTGGTTGTAATTCCATTTATTTTCAAATTCGGCTGCAATTATTTTCCATTCGTGGCCATTATTTGACATCTGAAATCATAAAAATAATAATGTATTTATTTTTTCTTTTAGGAAACTAACGGTAAAAGACAGAAGATCACAAAAAAGAAATTCTTGGTGAAAGCAGTTAACATTTTAGATAAATCCGAGAGCAATTCAAAATGAGACGAAGCGAGCATTTGTTGAGAAGAAGGAACTTACTTGGTCAATTGGAAAACCTCAACATAACATCTTTTATAAATACTGAAAATCAACCACGACATTTATTGCATCGGAACTATCAGCTTTATAACTGTTCACCGTCTACTTCTCAATATTCATCGCATTCAGCTGTACCAGTACAAATAACTAAGAACTACTTCATGAAGTCGGCCTTTCCAACATCTATTCGACAGGCCAGGGTTCCAAAATTTTACGGAGTAATTCCGTTTACAATTTGATTATTTGGCTGCCCAACTTCGTAGGATGCAAACACTTGAGCTTAAATTTTAAATATTTCACTTACACTCTCGTTATGTCCTATATATGTATATATAAGTGAAAACACGGTTAATTTTGATCAAAAGGATTAGTTTATTTTAATCATAAAGCTGACAATCATTAATAAGTTAATAAGAATGTACATACATATATGCGAATAAACATATGTGCGAAGCGGTTTAACCACCGAATCAGCTGTACAAATGATATTATTGAAAACACGCCGGATGGGTGTCGCAAAACGAAGAAATGATAAAGTGAATGTTGAGATGCGAGCGGTATGTGACGAATTGTGTTGAGATCTGGCGGATTTGTCGCCGGAGTTAAAAATGAGAAATATGTATGTCGACGCGGCGCAGTGTGTAAGCGAATTGGTCGCGAATTGGCCTGTCGAATTGCTTAGAACGAATTATATCTGCTTTCCCGCTGTCCATCCTTTTTGATGAGTGGCTGCATAGGTATGGTGAGTTGTGTTGGTGTCATCAGCTGTGGTGAAGTAAGTGTACGGTGCCATCGGATGTGGTGTATTATGCTAACTTGCTAGGGTGCGCCAGTTTTTCCCAGGTAGAGTAGGGGGATGCTTAACTCATTTAAACATCCTGGGCGAATATTTTGCCTAGTATTGGGTATGTACATGATGTTGCATGTATTTCGGCGTACTGCTGGTAGAGTTGCCGAGGGCGCAGAATACATGCTGTAAATCCTGAAAATGCCTTTGCTTTTAAACATGATATTTGTTATTTATTTATTTTTAGTTGCGTATGGTTCGGACCTATATTTTGCGGGTTTATCCGACTTATTGTTATAGTAAACATGTGTATGCATTGTTTGCGTTTATTCATTTCTTATTTCGTCGGTATGGGGTACCGGTTGCATGCCTTTTACCTTTCTATGCTATCGGCTTATAAAGGATAGTAACCCCACGCCTGGCTCAGATGTGGCCAGAATGGGGACTCCTTAGCTCTAGATTTAGGACTTTGAGATTCGAGGGATCTTGCGAGAGAATAGCCGAGAATGGAAAGTTCTTCGCAATTAATTTGATGCTTTGTATAGCTGATTCGACTAAATGTTGCGTCAGTAATCATAAGTGACGAAGGCCACCCAGGGGGGTCGAAAAATGACAGATATTTGAATTATTATTATTGTCAGATTGAATTCTGACTTTGGTTTTTCTACCTTTATGTGGGGTATTAGAAAATTGTGGCTCTATTGGTTGTTGTACGACATACCGGCCATTATTTGATCGAGTAGTTGTGGCTTTAGAAAAGGCTTCACAATACCGATCTTCTTTAGTTTTGTTTAATATTTGGGAAAGTTTCCCTATCTCTTGAAATTTCCTTAATTGTGAATTAAGATATGGATTTTGTTGTTTCTCAACTTGAGTTGTCATGGTGATAATTGGCTCTGCAATTAGTCCACTTTGTGTTTCGCTGTGCAGCGTTTTAGCTTTTTGTGCCTTTGAGCAGCATGGTGTCTCTTGGCAATTTTAAAAATTTTGGATTTCGGGATTTGCTTTTGCTAAACCCATGGCTCCTTTTGTGTAAGCGCTTCTTTGGCGTAAGTTAGGATATATGCTGTAATGAAGCATTGAATGGTGTCTTTTGTGACAATGGAAGCAATTGAATTTGCTTTTGCAATTTTTATATGTATGCGCATGTGACAGACAATTTGTGCAAAGTCTTTTTGACCTGACAAAATTATTTCGTTCTTTAACTGTTAAGTTTTTAAACCTCTCGCAAGATGTAAGTTTATGCCCTCTTTTACATAGTTCGCATGACGTTTGTTTTCTTTGTTCTGTTGTGAACGTTTGTGTTTTGTAAAAGCTTTTGTTTAAATTTTGTTGCTTCTGTTTGAGGTCTATTTAAGCTTCCATTTTGGTCGTGTATAATGTTCTTAGTTTTGATTATTTTTTCTTCTAACCTTTCCGCAATTTCATATTGGGTGGTGAGAAAATCTTTCATTTGTTGCCACGTTGGGCACTTTTTCGTGATGAGAGCGATTGCTCCCATAGAAGTAACGACTTTTCTGGTAATGCGGCGGTGCAAATGTTTACCAGAATGGGGTCCCAGCTGTCTGTGGGAATATTTTGTGTCGACAGAATCGACAAACAATTAGAAACAGTGGATTGTAGTGTTACAAATTCTTCACTTGTTTCTTTCTTGATTTTAGGCAAGTTTAATAGTGTCGTTACTTGCTTATCGACCAGTATTCTTTCGTTTTCATATCTAGCTTTTAGAGCTTCCCAAGCCAAATTGAAATTATCGTCGTTAAGAGCGAACTGTTTTACAATGACGCCTGCTTGACCTTTTGTCTTGTATCGGAGATGATACAGTTTTTTGCTTTTGATAGTTCTGGATGGTTGATGTAAATGGCTGTGAACATGTCCCGGAAGGACGGCCATTCTTCATAACCTCCATAGAATGTTTCTGTGTCACATGCGGGCACCTCGAGGTGGATGCCTGAACTTGCCTTTTGACTGTCTACGAGTATTTGTGGCAGCTCTACTCTACTGTGGAGAGTAGGTGTAATTGCTTTAATGAGCTTTAGTTGATCGGAGATCATAGCTTTTGTTTCTTCGAACTGGTCTAGGCAGTGTTCATACTTGGTGTATGCCGAGGATTTAAAATTTTCCGGTAGATCTGAGTCGTCAGATTCTACGATTGCGTCATATGCCGCTTGGAGACGTGTCCAGAAATTGTCTAAATTATCTTTTTTGATTTCTAAGACCGATTCAGAATTGTCTTGAATCGGTGAAGATGAAAATCGAGTGCAGTATCGTATCAAACTGTCACTCTCAGCAATGAATTTTGTATAAGAAATATCTTTACCCCTCTTTAGTTTTGTAGCACCTTGCTTTGAGCGTGTAGCTTCAGCCGGTGTACACGGACTTTTTTCGTCTGAAATCATTTTTGGAACTTTTAGCAACTGAGTTGTTTTAGATTCCTTTGAGTCTGAGCTCATTTAAAAGATGTATCGGGTGATTTTTTAAGAGCTTGATAACTTTTTTTAAAAAACGCATAAAATTTGCAAAATCTCATCGGTTCTTTATTTGAAACGTTAGATTGGTTCATGACATTTACTTTTTGAAGATAATTTCATTTAAATGTTGACCGCGGCTGCGTCTTAGGTGGTCCATTCGGAAAGTCCAATTTTGGGCAACTTTTTCGAGCATTTCGGCCGGAATAGCCCGAATTTCTTCGGAAATGTTGTCTTCCAAAGCTGGAATAGTTGCTGGCTTATTTCTGTAGACTTTAGACTTGACGTAGCCCCACAAAAAATAGTCTAAAGGCGTTAAATCGCATGATCTTGGTGGCCAACTTACGGGTCCATTTCTTGAGATGAATTGTTCTCCGAAGTTTTCCCTCAAAATGGCCATAGAATCGCGAGCTGTGTGGCATGTAGCGCCATCTTGTTGAAACCACATGTCAACCAAGTTCAGTTCTTCCATTTTTGGCATCAAAAAGTTTGTTAGCATCGAACGATAGCGATCGCCATTCACCGTAACGTTGCGTCCAACAGCATCTTTGAAAAAATACGGTCCAATGATTCCACCAGCGTACAAACCACACCAAACAGTGCATTTTCGGGATGCATGGGCAGTTCTTGAACGGCTTCTGGTTGTTTTTCACCCCAAATGCGGCAATTTTGCTTATTTACGTAGCCATTCAACCAGAAATGAGCCTCATCGCTGAACAAAATTTGTCGATAAAAAAACGGATTTTCTGCCAACTTTTCTAGGGCCCATTCACTGAAAATTCGACGTGCCCAAAATTGGACTTTCCGAATGGATCACCTAAGACGCAGCCGCGGTCAACATTTAAATGAAATTATCTTCAAAAGTAAATGTCATGAACCAATCTAACGTTTCAAATAAAGAACCGATGAGATTTTGCAAATTTTATGCTTTTTTTTTAAAAAAAGTTATCAAGCTCTTAAAAAATCACCCGATATATAATAAATTAAAACGTCTTAGTGAAAACTAGACTTGTAGATATTTTGAAAATATTTCGTAAATTAAATGCTGAATAGAAGACTCTTTTATATGTAAGAATCTCAAAAAATCAATAAAAGCAATGGCTTTTTAATAAGCCGAGATTTCAAAATACTTTCGTGTATATAGTATATGTATGTATTTATGTATATAATTAGACGAGAACTCTTTTAGATAAATAAGAGCTTTGAACGAAATTGAATAAAGATAACGCTTTACGTATTTCGGAGTAATAATATGCGCAATCGCGAACTCTTTTAAGGTAATAAGAGTTTTCAAATGAAATAAATAATTGATCGATTAAATTTGATTTAATTATTTATTAACGACCGGAAATATTTTATGTATTTTGATTTTCTATGTATATTTCTTTTATATATGCTTTATGTTCAAATGTCCTATAGGGTATACCTATAGGTGCATATTTTATTTGTTATGTGCTAATGAGCGCTCGTTGTAGAGATCAATGCACTTTGTACATATGCATGTATGTACATATGTATTACGCTTTTGGTTTTTTACACAATCCTGCTTGTTTTTGTTGTCAAAAATCAAGGGGTATTGCGGGAATATGCCAATGTGGACTTTGAATATAGTTTATACGCAATCCTGCTTGGTTTTGTTAGACGAAAACCAAGGGGTATCGCGGAGCATATGCCAATGTGGACTTTGAAGCAATGAGCGTATCTACATATGAGACAATACACTTTTGTACAAATTTTTAATTATGAAAAAGAAAGTTGTTATATGAAAAATCTTTTTGTTATATAATATGTACCCGATGTCGATCGGGTGTACTTTTCAGTATATATTGTATATATGATATTTATATGCGCCCGTATGTGCATATATATATATATACGCATATATGTAAATATGTATATGTATGTGTTTGTATGAAGAAAACCACGAAAGAAAATTAACCGACCGCAGGTAATTTTCTCACGCTCACTCGTTTTTATGTATGTATGTATATGTATTTATATTTTATATTCGCGCCGCATATACATGTGGATGTATATACATATGTTCGCACTGTTAATAAGCCGCGAAAAGAGAATTTAATAATCTTTGAATTTGAGATATATGTATATATGTATGTATATATATGTATTTAAAAGTATTGATGTGAATATATTTAAATATACGTATCAAGTTGGTTAGAATAATAAGTGAGCAAGTTATGCTCTCTGTATGTAATATATATGTATGTACATGCGATATGGGACATATATGTATGTATGTATTCTTAATAAAAAAGATGTTTTTTGTTTTTATTTTTTCTATGATTGCCGCAGCTTATTTTAAGCAATCCTGCTTACACTTGATTAAGTATAAGGGGTATTGCTGGAAAATTGTGCAAGTCAATACTTGAAAAAATTTGGTTTTTTGTTTTTGGGATAGGTTTTGTGTTATAACACAAACGGTAAGCATTTACCGGCAATCAATAATCCGCTATACAGTACCAAACTGCTTTGTTAGCGGTTTTTCGGTTGTTACCGGAAAATAAACCGAATGCCGAAAACAGTTTGGTAACGGTTTCTCTTTTCACTCCTCTGACCGGAATTTTGTCAGAACCGCAAATTTAATTTTGGATTTTTTTTTTTTTTCATACATATATGTTTATGAAATATGAATATTAAAAGGAAACGATACAACTCACTTTCATGTCCGCCAGGGGCTTTTGGGGGTAAAATTGTATGAGTGTATGTGCCTTAATTTACGTTTGCCTGTGCCTATGCTCGTGCCTGTGCTTCCTTTCCCACTCCTTTTGCTGCTGGTGTTGTTATTTTGTTTTCTTTGTTCCTCTTTGTCTCAATTTATTTTATTATTTTCACAGCACTGTGTTTATTTAATTTTTTTTTTTCTCACTTGTACGGTTTAGAACCCCTTTTCTTGTTGTTGTGTTTTATTTGTGCTTTGATTTTCGTCACTTTAATCACAGCGTTACATCTTTTCACTAATATGTATGTATGTATGTATAAACTACCGTACTTGTCTTTTTTTTTTTTTTTTTCACCGCACGTTTGTTCACTTTTTATGTGTTGTGTATATGTATATACATATGTATATGGCAAAAATTTCTACTTTTTTTTTTTTTTTTTTTTTTTTGGTGTTTCGAATTTTCTCACGACCGTAACTTTTTAACTTTTACCAAATTTTTTTTTTTTTTTTTTTTAACTTTTTATATATGTTGTTTTCACACTGCACTTTCGACACCTTTTTTTTGTTTTTTTTTTTTTTTGTTTTTTCCACTCACCACAGGTTTTAGTTAGGTTTTATTTAAAAATTTTTTGTCACTCCCGGTGCAAATTTTTTTCACTACCGGTTTTTATTTTGTCCAAGTTTTGTCACTAACGGGATTTTCCCCTTTATCACTACCGTTTTGTGTAAAGTTTTCACTCCCGTTTTTTTTTTTTTTTTGTAATTAATTTAGCTTGTTAGCGCGTCGCCGCGTCACCGAGATTATTTATATTTTATTTTATATATTTTTTAAATTTATGTCGCCACTAGTGCCGTCCGGTACGGCTCGAAGGACCAAGATTATTTGGCTGCCCAACTTCGTAGGATGCAAACACTTGAGCTTAAATTTTAAATATTTCACTTACACTCTCGTTATGTCCTATATACAATATATATATAAGTGAAAACACGGTTAATTTTGATCAAAAGGATTAGTTTATTTTAATCATAAAGCTGACAATCATTAATAAGTTAATAAGAATGTACATACATATATGCGAATAAACATATGTGCGAAGCGGTTTAACCACCGAATCAGCTGTACAAATGATATTATTGAAAACACGCCGGATGGGTGTCGCAAAACGAAGAAATGATAAAGTGAATGTAGAGATGCGAGCGGTATGTGACGAATTGTGTTGAGATCTGGCGGATTTGTCGCCGGAGTTAAAAATGAGAAATATGTATGTCGACGCGGCGCAGTGTGTAAGCGAATTGGTCGCGAATTGGCCTGTCGAATTGCTTAGAACGAATTATATCTGCTTTCCCGCTGTCCATCCTTTTTGATGAGTGGCTGCATAGGTATGGTGAGTTGTGTTGGTGTCATCAGCTGTGGTGAAGTAAGTGTACGGTGCCATCGGATGTGGTGTATTATGCTAACTTGCTAGGGTGCGCCAGTTTTTCCCAGGTAGAGTGAGGGGATGCTTAACTCATTTAAACACAATTATAGTATTAAATTTAAAACATAGTACAGCAAGGTTTATGTTAATACAAATGTCTACCTGAACTAAAGTGTGGTGACTTTGATCTCAGTAATGAATTTTTGTTTTTTATTTAATGTTAATATATTTTATCTTTTATGTTATGTTATATATTTTACAAAGGGGTCCTAGTGAATTGGCCCATAATATATGTACTTATGTATGCATTACTTACTTGAATAAACGACTTTAATTGAGCAACTATAACTTCACAGGTCTCTAAAACAATATTTCCAAGGCATTGGGCTGAAATATTTGTTCAAAATTGCAAATCTTCGTAGGTTTGTTGAAGCAAGCAACTGTAATGTTGCATAATAGTATTTTTCTTCTATATTGCGGGGTTTATTCTGGTCAGAAGCATTCTATAAGTGGCATCCATGCGTAAAAAATTTGTCAAATCTTTTGCACTACTCATTTTCTTTAACTTAACCATTCCGCCACCCACATTCGTTTTTTTACATTTATCTTTTTTTTTGATTTTTCGTACACATATAAATTCCAAGACGTTCGCTTTCTTGTCGCACATATTCACTGTTATATGAATGAACCCAAAATAGATATGTACGTCGTGTATGGCGAAACGGTTTCATACAGATCAAACACACATGTGTCTCGTGTATGGCTAGTTTTAGCTAAACGGCTCGAATTGAAATTCGTAGTTTCACATCTTTGTCATTCTGTCTTCTACATTTGCATATCTTCGTTTGCCACATTCGAAGAAACAATAATTTCTCGGTTTGTTATACTATTCCAATTAGAAAACAAGTAAGGAAGGGCTAAGTTCGGGTGTCACCGAACATTTTATACTCTCGCATGATAAAGTGACAATCGAGATTTCATTATACGTCATTTACATATTTTTCAAATGCCGTATTTGTGTAAAGTTTTATTCCGCTATCATCATTGGTTCCTAATGTATATACTCGTATTATACAGAAAAGGCATCAGATGGAATTCAGAATAGCGTTATATTGTCACAACCACGCCGTGAACCGATTTCACCCATATTTCGTACATGTCATCAGGGTGTTAAAAAAATATTATATACCGAATTTCATTGAAATCGGTCTAGTAGTTCCTGAGATATGGTTTTTGGTCCATAAGTGGGCGAGGCCACGCTCATTTTCAATTTAAAACAAGTAAGGAAGGGCTAAGTTCGGGTGTCACCGAACATTTTATACTCTCGCATGGTAAAGTGATAATCGAGATTTCATAATACGTCATTTACATCTTTTTCAAATACCGTATTTTTGTAAAGTTTTATTCCGCTATCATCATTGGTTCCTAATGTTTATACTCGTATTATACAGAGAAGGCATCAGATGGAATTCAAAATAGCTTTATATTGGAAGAAGGCGTGGTTGCGAACCGATTTCACCCATATTTCGTACATGTCATCAGGGTGTTAAGAAAATATTATATACCGAATTTCATTGAAATTGGTCTAGTAGCTCCTGAGATATGGTTCTTGGTCCATAAGTGGGCGGCGCCACGCCCATTTTCATTTTTTAAAAAAAGCCTGGGTGCAGCTTCCTTCTGCCACTTCTTCCGTAAAATTTAGTGTTTCTGACGTTTTTTGTTAGTCGGTTAACGCACTTTTAGTGATTTTCAACATAACCTTTCTATGGGAGGTGGGCGTGGTTATTATCCGATTCCTTCCATTTTTGAACTGTATATGGAAATACCTGAAGAAAACGACTCTGTAGACTTTGGTTGACATAGCTATAGTAGTTTCCGAGATATGTACAAAAAACTTAGTAGGGGGCGGGGCCACGCCCACTTTTCCAAAACAATTGCGTCCAAATATGCCCCTCCCTAATGCGATCCTTTGTGCCAAATTTCACTTTAATATCTTTATTTATGGCTTAGTTATGACACTTTATAGGTTTTCGGTTTCCGCCATTTTGTGGGCGTGGCAGTGGGCCGATTTTGCCCATCTTCTTCCTTCCATCCTTCTCATGGAGCCAAGGAATACGTGTACCAAGTTTCATCATGATATCTCAATTTTTACTCAAGTTACAGCTTGCACGGACGGACGGACAGACGGACGGACGGACAGACAGACATCCGGATTTCGACTCTACTCGTCGCCCTGATCACTTTGGTATATATAACCCTATATCTGACTCTTTTAGTTTTAGGACTTACAAACAACCGTTATGTGAACAAAACTATAATACTCTCGTTAGCAACATTGTTGCGAGAGTATAAAAAAAAACCTGGGTGCAGTTTCCTTCTGCCATTTCTTCCGTAAAATTTAGTGTTTCTGACGTTTTTGTTAGTCGGTTAACGCACTTTTAGTGATTTTCAACATAACCTTTGTATGGGAGGTGGGCGTGGTTATTATCCGATTTCTTCCATTTTTGAACTGTATATGGAAATGCCTGAAGAAAACGACTCTATAGAGTTTGGTTGACATAGCTATAGTAGTTTCCGAGATATGTACAAAAAACTTAGTAGGGGTCGGGGCCACGCCCACTTTTCCAAAAAAATTACGTCCAAATATGCCCCTCCCTAATGCGATCCTTTGTGCCAAATTTCACTTTAATATCTTTATTTATGGCTTAGTTATGACTTTTTATAGGTTTTCGGTTTCCGCCATTTTGTGGGCATGGCAGTGGGCCGATTTTGCCCATCTTCGAACTCAACCTTCTTATGGAGCCAAGGAATACGTGTACCAAGTTTCATCATGATATCTCAATTTTTACTCAAGTTACAGCTTGCACGGACGGACGGACGGACAGACGGACGGACGGACAGACAGACATCCGGATTTCGACTCTACTTGTCACCTTGATCACTTTGGTATATATAACTCTATATCTGACTCTTTTAGTTTTAGGACTTACAAACAACCGTTATGTGAACAAAACTATAATACTCTCCTTAGCAACTTTGTTGCGAGAGTATAAAAATGTCAAGTACAAAGTTAACGTTAAACACAATAATTTCTCGGTTTGTTACACCATTCCAATTAGAAACAAGTAAGGAAGGGCTAAGTTCGGGTGTCACCGAACATTTTATACTCTCGCATGGTAAAGTGATAATCGAGATTTCATAATACGTCATTTACATATTTTTCAAATACCGTATTTTTGTAAAGTTTTATTACGCTATCATCATTGGTTCCTAATGTTTATACTCGTATTATACAGAGAAGGCATCAGATGGAATTCAAAATAGCTTTATATTGGAAGAAGGCGTAGTTGTGAACCGATTTCACCCATATTTCGTACATGTCATCAGGGTGTTAAGAAAATATTATATACCGAATTTCATTGAAATCGGTCTAACAGCTCCTGAGATATGGTTCTTGGTCCATAAGTGGGCGGCGCCACGCCCATTTTCAATTTTTAAAAAAAGGCTGGGTGCAGCTTCCTTGTGCCACTTCTTCCGTAAAATTTAGTGTTCTGACGTTTTTTGTTAGTCGGTTAACGCACTTTTAGTGAGTTTGAACATAACCTTTGTATACGTGGCTATACAGTACCAAACTGCTTTGCTAGCGGTTTTTCGGTTGTTACCGGAAAATAAACCGAATGCCGAAAACAGTTTGGTAACGGTTTCTCTTTTCACTCCTCTGACCGGAATTTTGTCAGAACCGCAAATTTAATTTTGGATTTTTTTTTTTTTTTTCATACATATATGTTTATGAAATATGAATATTAAAAGGAAACGATACAACTCACTTTCATGTCCGCCAGGGGCTTTTGGGGGTAAAATTGTATGAGTGTATGTGCCTTAATTTACGTTTGCCTGTGCCTATGCTCGTGCCTGTGCTTCCTTTCCCACTCCTTTTGCTGCTGGTGTTGTTATTTTGTTTTCTTTGTTCCTCTTTGTCTCAATTTATTTTATTATTTTCACAGCACTGTGTTTATTTAATTTTTTTTTTTTCTCACTTGTACGGTTTAGAACCCCTTTTCTTGTTGTTGTGTTTTATTTGTGCTTTGATTTTCGTCACTTTAATCACAGCGTTACATCTTTTCACTAATATGTATGTATGTATGTATAAACTACCGTACTTGTCTTCATTTTTTTTTTTTTTCACCGCACGTTTGTTCACTTTTTATGTGTTGTGTATATGTATATACATATGTATATGGCAAAAATTTCTACTTTTTTTTTTTTTTTTTTTTTTGGTGTTTCGAATTTTCTCACGACCGTAACTTTTTAACTTTTACCAAATTTTTTTTTTTTTTTTTTTTAACTTTTTATATATGTTGTTTTCACACTGCACTTTCGACACCGTATTTTTTTTGTTTTTTTTTTTTGTTTTTTCCACTCACCACAGGTTTTAGTTAGGTTTTATTTAAAAATTTTTTGTCACTCCCGGTGCAAATTTTTTTCACTACCGGTTTTTATTTTGTCCAAGTTTTGTCACTAACGGGATTTTCCCCTTTATCACTACCGTTTTGTGTAAAGTTTTCACTCCCGTTTTTTTTTTTTTGTAATTAATTTAGCTTGTTAGCGCGTCGCCGCGTCACCGAGATTATTTATATTTTATTTTATATATTTTTTAAATTTATGTCGCCACTAGTGCCGTCCGGTACGGCTCGAAGGACCAAGATTATTTGGCTGCCCAACTTCGTAGGATGCAAACACTTGAGCTTAAATTTTAAATATTTCACTTACACTCTCGTTATGTCCTATATACAATATATATATAAGTGAAAACACGGTTAATTTTGATCAAAAGGATTAGTTTATTTTAATCATAAAGCTGACAATCATTAATAAGTTAATAAGAATGTACATACATATATGCGAATAAACATATGTGCGAAGCGGTTTAACCACCGAATCAGCTGTACAAATGATATTATTGAAAACACGCCGGATGGGTGTCGCAAAACGAAGAAATGATAAAGTGAATGTAGAGATGCGAGCGGTATGTGACGAATTGTGTTGAGATCTGGCGGATTTGTCGCCGGAGTTAAAAATGAGAAATATGTATGTCGACGCGGCGCAGTGTGTAAGCGAATTGGTCGCGAATTGGCCTGTCGAATTGCTTAGAACGAATTATATCTGCTTTCCCGCTGTCCATCCTTTTTGATGAGTGGCTGCATAGGTATGGTGAGTTGTGTTGGTGTCATCAGCTGTGGTGAAGTAAGTGTACGGTGCCATCGGATGTGGTGTATTATGCTAACTTGCTAGGGTGCGCCAGTTTTTCCCAGGTAGAGTGAGGGGATGCTTAACTCATTTAAACACAATTATAGTATTAAATTTAAAACATAGTACAGCAAGGTTTATGTTAATACAAATGTCTACCTGAACTAAAGTGTGGTGACTTTGATCTCAGTAATGAATTTTTGTTTTTTATTTAATGTTAATATATTTTATCTTTTATGTTATGTTATATATTTTACAAAGGGGTCCTAGTGAATTGGCCCATAATATATGTACTTATGTATGCATTACTTACTTGAATAAACGACTTTAATTGAGCAACTATAACTTCACAGGTCTCTAAAACAATATTTCCAAGGCATTGGGCTGAAATATTTGTTCAAAATTGCAAATCTTCGTAGGTTTGTTGAAGCAAGCAACTGTAATGTTGCATAATAGTATTTTTCTTCTATATTGCGGGGTTTATTCTGGTCAGAAGCATTCTATAAGTGGCATCCATGCGTAAAAAATTTGTCAAATCTTTTGCACTACTCATTTTCTTTAACTTAACCATTCCGCCACCCACATTCGTTTTTTTACATTTATCTTTTTTTTTGATTTTTCGTACACATATAAATTCCAAGACGTTCGCTTTCTTGTCGCACATATTCACTGTTATATGAATGAACCCAAAATAGATATGTACGTCGTGTATGGCGAAACGGTTTCATACAGATCAAACACACATGTGTCTCGTGTATGGCTAGTTTTAGCTAAACGGCTCGAATTGAAATTCGTAGTTTCACATCTTTGTCATTCTGTCTTCTACATTTGCATATCTTCGTTTGCCACATTCGAAGAAACAATAATTTCTCGGTTTGTTATACTATTCCAATTAGAAAACAAGTAAGGAAGGGCTAAGTTCGGGTGTCACCGAACATTTTATACTCTCGCATGATAAAGTGACAATCGAGATTTCATTATACGTCATTTACATATTTTTCAAATGCCGTATTTGTGTAAAGTTTTATTCCGCTATCATCATTGGTTCCTAATGTATATACTCGTATTATACAGAAAAGGCATCAGATGGAATTCAGAATAGCGTTATATTGTCACAACCACGCCGTGAACCGATTTCACCCATATTTCGTACATGTCATCAGGGTGTTAAAAAAATATTATATACCGAATTTCATTGAAATCGGTCTAGTAGTTCCTGAGATATGGTTTTTGGTCCATAAGTGGGCGAGGCCACGCTCATTTTCAATTTAAAACAAGTAAGGAAGGGCTAAGTTCGGGTGTCACCGAACATTTTATACTCTCGCATGGTAAAGTGATAATCGAGATTTCATAATACGTCATTTACATCTTTTTCAAATACCGTATTTTTGTAAAGTTTTATTCCGCTATCATCATTGGTTCCTAATGTTTATACTCGTATTATACAGAGAAGGCATCAGATGGAATTCAAAATAGCTTTATATTGGAAGAAGGCGTGGTTGCGAACCGATTTCACCCATATTTCGTACATGTCATCAGGGTGTTAAGAAAATATTATATACCGAATTTCATTGAAATTGGTCTAGTAGCTCCTGAGATATGGTTCTTGGTCCATAAGTGGGCGGCGCCACGCCCATTTTCATTTTTTAAAAAAAGCCTGGGTGCAGCTTCCTTCTGCCACTTCTTCCGTAAAATTTAGTGTTTCTGACGTTTTTTGTTAGTCGGTTAACGCACTTTTAGTGATTTTCAACATAACCTTTCTATGGGAGGTGGGCGTGGTTATTATCCGATTCCTTCCATTTTTGAACTGTATATGGAAATACCTGAAGAAAACGACTCTGTAGACTTTGGTTGACATAGCTATAGTAGTTTCCGAGATATGTACAAAAAACTTAGTAGGGGGCGGGGCCACGCCCACTTTTCCAAAACAATTGCGTCCAAATATGCCCCTCCCTAATGCGATCCTTTGTGCCAAATTTCACTTTAATATCTTTATTTATGGCTTAGTTATGACACTTTATAGGTTTTCGGTTTCCGCCATTTTGTGGGCGTGGCAGTGGGCCGATTTTGCCCATCTTCTTCCTTCCATCCTTCTTATGGAGCCAAGGAATACGTGTACCAAGTTTCATCATGATATCTCAATTTTTACTCAAGTTACAGCTTGCACGGACGGACGGACAGACGGACGGACGGACAGACAGACATCCGGATTTCGACTCTACTCGTCGCCCTGATCACTTTGGTATATATAACCCTATATCTGACTCTTTTAGTTTTAGGACTTACAAACAACCGTTATGTGAACAAAACTATAATACTCTCGTTAGCAACATTGTTGCGAGAGTATAAAAAAAAACCTGGGTGCAGTTTCCTTCTGCCATTTCTTCCGTAAAATTTAGTGTTTCTGACGTTTTTGTTAGTCGGTTAACGCACTTTTAGTGATTTTCAACATAACCTTTGTATGGGAGGTGGGCGTGGTTATTATCCGATTTCTTCCATTTTTGAACTGTATATGGAAATGCCTGAAGAAAACGACTCTATAGAGTTTGGTTGACATAGCTATAGTAGTTTCCGAGATATGTACAAAAAACTTAGTAGGGGTCGGGGCCACGCCCACTTTTCCAAAAAAATTACGTCCAAATATGCCCCTCCCTAATGCGATCCTTTGTGCCAAATTTCACTTTAATATCTTTATTTATGGCTTAGTTATGACTTTTTATAGGTTTTCGGTTTCCGCCATTTTGTGGGCATGGCAGTGGGCCGATTTTGCCCATCTTCGAACTCAACCTTCTTATGGAGCCAAGGAATACGTGTACCAAGTTTCATCATGATATCTCAATTTTTACTCAAGTTACAGCTTGCACGGACGGACGGACGGACAGACGGACGGACGGACAGACAGACATCCGGATTTCGACTCTACTTGTCACCTTGATCACTTTGGTATATATAACTCTATATCTGACTCTTTTAGTTTTAGGACTTACAAACAACCGTTATGTGAACAAAACTATAATACTCTCCTTAGCAACTTTGTTGCGAGAGTATAAAAATGTCAAGTACAAAGTTAACGTTAAACACAATAATTTCTCGGTTTGTTACACCATTCCAATTAGAAACAAGTAAGGAAGGGCTAAGTTCGGGTGTCACCGAACATTTTATACTCTCGCATGGTAAAGTGATAATCGAGATTTCATAATACGTCATTTACATATTTTTCAAATACCGTATTTTTGTAAAGTTTTATTACGCTATCATCATTGGTTCCTAATGTTTATACTCGTATTATACAGAGAAGGCATCAGATGGAATTCAAAATAGCTTTATATTGGAAGAAGGCGTAGTTGTGAACCGATTTCACCCATATTTCGTACATGTCATCAGGGTGTTAAGAAAATATTATATACCGAATTTCATTGAAATCGGTCTAACAGCTCCTGAGATATGGTTCTTGGTCCATAAGTGGGCGGCGCCACGCCCATTTTCAATTTTTAAAAAAAGGCTGGGTGCAGCTTCCTTGTGCCACTTCTTCCGTAAAATTTAGTGTTCTGACGTTTTTTGTTAGTCGGTTAACGCACTTTTAGTGAGTTTGAACATAACCTTTGTATGGGAGGTGGGCGTGGTTATTATCCGATTTCTTCCATTTTTGAACTGTATATGAAAACGCCTGAAAAAAACGACTTTGTAGACTTTGGTTGACATAGCTATAGTAGTTTCCGAGATATGTACAAAAAACTTAGTAGGGAGCGGGGCCACGCCCACTTTTCCAAAAAACTTACGTCCAAATATGCCCCTCCCTAATGCGATCCTTTGTGCCAAATTTCACTTTAATATCTTTATTTATGGCTTAGTTATGACACTTTATAGGTTTTCGGTTTCCGCCATTTTGTGGGCGTGGTAGTGGGCCGATTTTGCCCATCTTCGAACTTAACCTTCTTATGGAGCCAAGGAATACGTGTACCAAGTTTCATCATGATATCTCAATTTTTACTCAAGTTACAGCTTGCACGGACGGACGGACAGATGGACGGACGGACAGATGGACGGACGGACAGACGGACGGACGGACAGACGGACGGACGGACAGACACACATCCGGATTTCGACTCTACTCGTCGCCCTGATCACTTTGGTATATATAACCCTATATCTGACTCTTTTAGTTTTAGGACTTACAAACAACCGTTATGTGAACAAAACTATAATACTCTCGTTAGCAACATTGTTGCGAGAGTATAAAAATTGTCAAGTACAAAGTTAACGTTAAACAAGTAAGGAAGGGCTAGGTTCGGGTGCAACCGAACATTTTATACTCTTGTAACTTGCAAGAATCAAAGCCAGCGAAATACTTTAAGGTGTAAAACCAATCATATACAGTAAAGTCAGCCGAATGTTCGAAAATCCTGATATTAGTTATATAGGGGCTAGTCCAAATTTTTGCTCAAATTTATCTATTTTGGGCACAAAAATTTTCTGTTATGAATAAAACATACTATTTTATTTTCATTGGGATAACTCACATATTGGCCGATATATGCTGTACAAAGTCACTCCGAAGTTAGAAAATTTTTATATTAGGTATACTGGGGCTAAGGGAAGTATTGGTCCGATTTAACCCATCTTTGGCATGCGGACATACGATTATAAGAGAAGGATTGTCGTTTAATTTCAGTTATACGAGTATATATCACACATTGACCGACATTTCCGATCAAAAGTCAGCTATTGGTACCGTGGTCTAAATATTCGGTATCTAGAGGCTTGAACAGTTTCTACTGGATTTCAACAATTTTGGTCACAAGATGGCATACGCTAGATACTATTCGTGCAAAGTTTGATCCCGTCATAATGTATTAATTCCTTCTTCGTTTATGTACTGGAAACTAAACGAATGAAGCCGAATTTAAAGTTGTGCTAGATGGGAGATAGACGTGATTGTAGTCCGATTTTGCCTTTTTTCATGCTGCGATATAAAAGTGTACGAAGAATGCCAAGTATTAAATTTTATCCAAAACGGTTGGTCGGGTCCGGAGATATGGTATTTGATCAAAAAGTGGGCGGTGCCATATCCATCGTTCAATTTTCACACCGGCTCCCGTAAAGCTCTCTTAAACCATATTTGTTTTAAAATTTAATGTGTCTGGTGTGTTTAGTCCTTGATTTATCCCGATTTTAGAAGTTTTTAACAGTACCGTTATATGGGAAGTGAGCGGGATTATCTTCCGATTTCATCCATTTTCACACTTTCGGTAGAAATTTTTGTAAAATTTTTACTCAGTAAATTTGGTTATTGTGGCTTTACTGGTTTAGGAGATATGTACATTGAACTGTGGTCCGATTACTCTCACCTACGAAATCGAATTTGGTTTTGTACCAGGGAACCGACATGCCAAGTTTCATGAAGATATCTAAATTTTTACTCAAGTTACAGCTTGCACGAACGGATGGACGGACATTCAGACAGTCAACCGGATTTCAACTTTTCTCGTCATTCTGATCATTTATATATGTATGTACATATATATAACCCTATATCTATCTCAATTAGTTTTAGGTGATATGTACAACCGTTAGATGAACGAAACTATAATACTCTGTAGCAACTGGTTGCAAGAGTATAAAAATTAAGAAGTAGGTGCAAGATTGCAGTGTTGCCTACGTCTGGCACCAAAATCCAACTCTAAAAAATATTAAAAAGTAATATAGAGAACTACGTTGAAAGTAAAAATTGGCGTGAAACAAGACTGGTAAAGATTCTCTACTACTCTACTTCTAATTTCTCGAGCTGTAGTTAAGTAATATATGTGAACGGAGGAGAGCGCCTCAAAATAAGCGTTTTTTATAACATTTTCCGTTGTGGGTAGATCGAACAAAATAAGAGCTTTTGGGCATTTAAATTAAAACACCCCACATTTATTACGATTCCAAATTATTATATATTGAACTTGAAATATAATATCCTTTTTTATGATTTTATAGTATATTAAAACAACTGACTTTTGATCTTTCAATACTTAATAAACCTGTTAGTTCTCAATTAATAAACGTTTTTAATCATTGGTAACTAAAAATTAGTGCTACTATGCATCAAATTGCAAAACGTTTCATGAAATATATTTAATTTCACATTGATTCTCATTGTTTTACATTTTTTATTAGTGATCTTGAACGGCGGAAACAAATTCCTCCGTTCACATATAATTTGGTATAATTTCAATCTGGCCGTTCCAGTCATTCCAATTGCAAAACGTCAAAACCTACCCAATCCAGTAAACTGTCAAAGTTCGGTAGGTGAGCGACACTCAAATTTCCAGAGACAGGAGAGTTGGGGATCTCTTTATGTCTGGTGAATGATCCACATTAGCAAGAGAAAATAAACAAAGAAACCAAACTTATGTGTGCAAGTATATAAATATTTTAATTGCGATTTAAAGAATAGGAATGAAGATTGGGAAGTTTTATACAAAGTTTCTAAATGAACTATATTTCATAATAATAATTAACTAATTTTAGGATGGATTTAATGATTACTTTGAATTTCTTCAAGAAACAATTGATGATTTCATGTTTCTTCGCAAAACCAGCATTGCCATATTCGCATTTTATTGAAAATTGACCGTTGACTTGACCATTTCTTAAGCATTTTTTTATATGAAGTTTTTACATTTCATTTCTTGAGAGCTGGATATTAAGCTTAAACATGCATACACAAACAAATACGCGACGTCGAACTTCCAACGAACGCTGTGCAAACGCGACAGAGGTTCAATACGCAACATTTATCCTTCCGTTATGTCAATAAAAAGTTTCAAATGTGATGTTAAGGTCACGTACTGACCTACTCATTGTTTTGTAAGTGTATCCTATAGAAGCTTTATAACTGTAGTCTTTTTCTAATATTTGTTAATTTTACTGTCTACAAATTGAATTTGATTTTAACATTTCATAGTTTTATTTATTATAAATTTATTTTGTTGTTAATATATCTTAGACTTAACTCCCTGCATACTTGCTTTATTCATTGCGTATGTTCAAGGCAAATAATGCAGTGCTCATATGTTTTACGGCAAATTGAGCTCTGGCAAACTCCGCACTTGGCTCTTAGACTTACAGACTTCCTTAGTTGTTCTGCTTCTGCCCAGACATTTCGGACAATGTCAGTTGACAACTGATTTTTTGATAAGTGTTTTCTACGAGTTATTTCACTCTCAACAAGGTCAAGGTCTAGGCCAAGATTTTCGAGAAAAAGCCAACGCTTATTGTTAACGATTAATAATAAGTTCACATAATTTAAATTATTTATACTTTATATGCCCAATTGTACGGCATCACCATTATCCAGGTACACGCTGCCCGATCTGACATCACCATGATCAGGTGACGCATTTTCATTTCGGCATTTCTACCGTTATTTGGGTCAGATCATTGTCCACTATACTAAAACAACTAGAAGCACTATTAGCAGGTGATTGAGTTTAGCTTGGCACATCATACGGTTACGCTGTACTTTGGTCAGACCATTGTCCCGTATGCAATAACAACATTATTACTTTCGCCAGTTCGCTTACATACTGTTTTTCTATACATATAAGCTTGAGCTAAGCATAAGATTGGTCTTAGTTGTCCTTCAGATTAATTGAATGGTACTTGGAGCGTACCAAATAAATAAGTGAAATAAAATATGTACCACAATTAAAATCGTGGTTTTATTATAGCTCAAATCGTTAAGTCATTCCGTGAGGGTTTGATTTGAGTGTTTAGTGCAATCCTAAACATTTTTGGTGCCTCCTGTGTGTAGTGTGTATATCGTTTAATTTGCTGGTAATATGTCAACGTTAAACTTGCGTACATCAGCGCGCACATCTAGTTTGCGTATCTGGACGCAAGTTCAAGCAGAGATTTACCATACAGACTGTGTAGAATGTAAACAGCTCTTGGGTAGGACCCGACAACATTTCTCTCGTTTTATGGACAACTATTTTGCCCTCGTTTCCAGCGCATATGGAGACGACATGACAGAGCATGATGATTTGCTCGCTTCAACGGAGGAGATATTCGACAATATTTGCGTCAAATTAAAACGTAAAATGTCAACGTTTATCAAGATTCATAACCAGGAATGCAATTATGCACCAGACATGCATTTGGATCCCTTTTCAATTCCAATATTTGACGGACAGCCGTCCAATTGCTTAGCATTTAATGATATGTTTGAGACGCTTGTTCACAACAGAAGTGACTTGCAACCCATCTATAAACTGAGAAAATTGCGACAATATGTAAAGGCGGAAAATGTTTCAGTAGTGGGTGGTTTGTACACAGTTGGGTACGAAGAAGTCTGCGCTGAACTGAGACAACGTTTCGACAATTCCCGTACTCTTTCAGAGCACCATGTCCAGCATCTTCTAGACTTATCAACCCACCTATCAAAATCTCGAGCTACGCTACTTAACTTTGTGGATAGTGTACGTAATTCCTTCAGAGCGCTTGAAATGATGAATGTGCCAGTAAAACAATGGAATGCTATAGCCATACCACTGCTATTACCGAAACTACCGGTTGTTACCCGAACCGAGTGGGAAATGAGCCTAAAATCTTATGACATCCCAACAATGGAATAAGTGATAATGTTCGTGGAACTGCGTGCAACTAACCTGCCGACATCGTCTACAATTACTTCACATTTTTCAAGCGGACGCACATCAAGTCGTGTCGTGAAAGCACATCTGACCATAAACTCCAGAAAAATTATTAATCCGTTGGTAGCATCTGACAAGACAACGAAATGCCCATCCTGTAATGAGGTTCATCGCATTTCGAAATGTGAAAAGTTTCTTAACCTTCAGCTTGACGAACTCTGGGATCTTGTGAAGCAGGTATCATTATATTTCAATTGCCTCAAGGCGTAATCGCGACTGTCCGTCTCTTTTTATGTCTCAACTGGCTACAGAAACACAATACTTTTCTATGTAGAAGGTTCCAGCAGAGAAACGTTGAAGTACTTCCGCTAGATTTACTCCTGGAGCTTCGGATACTGCGCCAATGGTGGCGCCACAGGCACTTTCTCGACAACAATGATCAAGGAGCGACGTCCAGTCATTTCTCTTACAGAGTGACCAGACTATCCTCTTAGCAACGGCAAACGTACATCTTGCTGACTGTAAGGGTTACTTAAAGGAATGTCGAGCACTTTGAATCTCTCTAGAAGTACCTGCATATTTCAAGTCAAGGGTACTGATCAAAGCCTTTCAATGAGAAGTTCCAGATCAGTTTTGATGCGTACATCATTGATTCAATTACAGTTAAGGGATCTTCGTTTGGCTGATCCGACATTCGGTATACCAGGTCCCTTGGAACTACTGATTGGGCAAACATTTGGCCTACCCAACCAACCCGTTTTTATCACTAATTTAATTTCCGATGATTCTACCACCGATAAACTTCTAAGAGAATTTTGGGCAATGGAAGAACCTCCTGATACTATCAAGTTGAAAGTGGACGAATGTGAAGAGACTTTCACAAGTACGGCTACGCGACATACGAATGGTCAATATATTGTACAGATACCATTTCAATCGAATGCCCCTCCATATGGAAACTCCCATTCGGCGGCACTTCGGCAATTTTTTAAGCTAGAGAGGGCATTGGCAAACGACTATGTACTAAAGGAGAAATATTTGGAATTCATGAAGGAATACATGAATTTGGGACATATGGAGGCAATTGATGCTCCGATTGACGCTCAGTTGGCATGGAAAGTTGTAATTACATCCCTCACCCTGATATTTTCTAAACTCAGAGTAATGTTTAACGCATCGTCTAAAACAACGACCTGTATATCTCTTAACGATACGCAACTAAGTGGAACACAGCTACAGGAAAACGTGGATGACATACTTCATCGATTTCGGCGGTACTCGGTAGCTCTCACAGCCGCAGAACGGGACAGCATCCTTCATAGCTTTTATGTTAATGATTATTACCGTGCTCAGGACGTTGATGCCATTCTTCATCAAGGTTAATTTGAGTTAGATAAGTGGAACTTCAACTGCGTCCAGACCCTAAAAGGAATCAGTGGCCCTAAGGCAACAGCATCGGTGATCAATTTTTTGCGATTACAGCAGAGTGGTATTGGGCCTACATTAGAATCCAAATACTGATACGTTATTGTTCAAGGCAAATGTATGTAATTTTAACACAATCCCTGCTAAAAGGATTGTTTTGAGTGATATTGCAAGGTTGTATGGTCCACTGGGGATACTGGCATCAGTTGTCGTGACGTGATGTTTGTTCAAATTCTATGGTCTCTCTTCGAGAGACTTGGATGAAATGCCAGAAAGAACCAAAATACCACGATGGCTGGGGATCAGACACTCTATGAGTTTTGCGATGCAAGTACCAAAGTTTACGCAGCAGTATTTTACCTACCAAACACCAGCGCTAACGGAGGATCCCATACATTTCTGATTGTCGCAAAAACAAGAGTTGCTCCGATGTAGAAAATGACTATCCCCCGCCTCAGGCTTTCTGCAGCTCAGCTATTGGTTACAACTATGAAAAACATATTTCGCGCCTTGCAGTTGGAAGATATGGCTTACACTTTATGGAGTGACTCAAGAAACGTTCTACATTGGGTTCGTCGGCGACCTTCTTCATTGAAACAATATGTGGCAAATAGGTTAGCTTTGATATAATCAAAATTGAATATAAACGCGTGGCGACACATTCGGACATAAAACAATCCCGCCGACTGCGCCAGCCGCGGAATTACACCGTTAGCAATCATGGGGAACGAACTTTGCTGGAAGGGACCTCCTCTTATTCATGCGGTAAATGAATCATCATCAGCTTTACCAAGTCTCACAGCTGAGGAAAACCAAATTTATGACGAGGAAAGCCGTCTTTGAAGATGCATCTTTGCATCTGATGACATCCTTTCGAACACAACGAATACATTTGGTAGCAAGGTTTAGCTGTTTGAATGCCTTACTGAATACAACTGCTCGAATTCGTCGTATCATGCCAAAGTTAAGTACTCAAAGATCATATGAGTTGATTACTGCTGAAGAAAAAGAATGGGCACCGATGACACATATTCGTCAAAGCCAAGGTAATATGTATCATTCTGAAATTAAATCACTCTAAATTGCTTCCACTGAACCCGATTTCAGACGAAGAAGACATACTGCGTGCAAATGGTCGGATAACAAATTCGGAATTACCGTATGAGCAAAAACATCCAGTCGTTCTTGCTAACACCTGTTCATTGGCAAACCTTCTCGTAAGTGATGCTCACAAGTGTTGTCTCCATGGTGGGATACGGGAAATGCTGCAATACTTACGTATGCAATTTCGGATTATGCATGCACGTCGGATTGTAAAGTCATATCTTCAGTGCATAGTATGCCGTCGACACTCCCGCACAACTCACAAGCAACAGATGTCACCACTTCCGAAACTCCGGGTTATGATTGACCCACCCTTTGCCAGTACCGGGTTGGACTATTGCCGGCCATTTACCGTTCGTCATGGAGAAAAGCGAGCCACTACAACGAACAAAACTTACATGGCAATTTTCATTTTTATGGCTACAAAGGCCGTACATATCGAACTTGCGGAAAATTTGTCAACTCAGGCATTTATCGATGTGTTTGATCGATTCATAAGCCGATGTGGAATATGTTCCATCGTTTATAACGACAAGGAAACGCAATTTGTAGGTGATAGTTGAGTTCTATATCAAGACCTTCAAAGTTGGAGAAATATATCTGCAACTCAGCATATTGCATCTTGCATCCGGCACGCAATGGAAATTCCAGCCACACCTCATTATGGAGGTCTTTGGGAGGCAGCTATGCGTTCAGCAAAAAAACATCTTTATCACACAATAGGTCGCATCACTGTAGTTCACTCTGGCAGAGACGGATTGGTACGAATAATAATTGTGGAATATAACAGTGAGAAACGTACACCTGAACGACTTTTTGTTAAACACCACTATCAACGTCTCGTATAAAAGATGGGCCGTCTTATTGATCCAAAACGAGAATTTCTGAACCCTGCCGGTTCAGCCGGGGAGAAATGTTAACGATTAATAATAAATTCACTTTATTTAAGTGATTTATACTGTGCAATTTGGCATCACTATTATCTAGGTACACGCTGCCCTATCTGGAATCACCATGATCAGGTGAGGCATTTTCGTTTCGACAGACCATTGCGCAGTATACAAAAACAACTAGAAGCACCATTGTCAGGCGATGCGTTCTAGGTTGGCACATTATACGATTATACTGCTCTTTGGCCAGACCATTTTCCCGTATCAATAACCACCGAAAGTAATAATCGCCAGTTCGCTTACATACTATTTTTATACTCTTGCAACCAGTTGCGAGATAGATATACAGTATATATATGTACATATTTAAATGATCAGGATGACGAGAAATGTTGAAATCCGGTTGACTGTCTATCCGTCCGTCCTGCAAGCAGTAACTTGAGTAAAAATTGAGATATCTTGATGAAGCTTGGCATGTACATAGGAATCCTGGTAGAAAAACAAGTTCGAGTTCGTAGATGGGGGTAATTGAACCACTGCACGCCCACAAATCTTGAGGGAAATTTTATTTTAAAAGTGGGCTTGGGCTGCCCTCTAACAAGTTTAATGTATATATCTCCAAAACCACTAAAGCCGCTATCACCAAATTGGCTGAGCACAAATCTTAAAAGAACTTACACGTTAAGTATGAAAATTGAAATGGCAAATGAAATCGTAGGATAACCTCGCTCATTCCCCATATAATCGTACTGTTAAAAACTACTAAAAGCACTATAAATCTTTAACTAAATACGCCAGAAGCCTCAGATTTAACCACCGAGATGGTATAAGAGAGTTCTATGAGAGCAAGTGGGACAGTGATGTAGCTAGGAGGGGGCGAAGGGGGCCGTCGCCCCGGGCGCAACGTCTTGGGGGACGGCAAAACGATCTTCGCTGTTTTTTAATATTCAGAAAAATACTTCCACAAATTTTTTTACAAAATTTATTATAAAATGTAAAGAGTTGTACACTCAAAATGTAATAATCTGAATAACAATGAAATATATTAATTTTTGTTCGAATACTCTTCAGTCTTTGAATTTGTCTTACTTATATCTTTCGGCTTATATCTTTCTTAAAAATAGTCATAGAACTTAAAGATGCACTTTTCTAGCTTTGTCTAGCGACGTGTCACTCTCACAGTTACCCTATGCTTTGAATGTAACAAATACTTTTATTTCTCCAAATTTTCAAAAATGGTATTTAAAAACTCCAATTCGGACAAATTGTGTCAAAAGTGTACAAGATATAGGGCGAAAATGGGTTTTTTCTATGGCTTAGAATGCTTATTAGATGACTTGTAAGTTTACTATCAATTTCCTCAAAAACCGTATTGTGAGAATTTTGGAACTACAGAATTTGCGTGGCTTCTAGTTCCTAAATTTTATATACTTAATATCGAAGATATTTTGTAAAAATTCACTTTTGTTTGAACCACTTCATGAAACTTGTAGGTAGGTAGATAAAGTGTGAAATCCCACATCTCGGGACCCGAAAAACCCGAATTCGACAAAATTTAGTACGTGGCATTCTTCTTACATCTCCATGTCACATTGTGAGAATGGGCGAAATCGGAGAACTTCCCATATAAAAATTTTTAATTCTACTTTATTCGTTCAGTTTTTAGTACATAAATGAGGAAGGAATTAGTATGACGGGATCAAAGTTTGCACGAATGATGTCTTTAGTGTGCGCCACCTTATGACCAAAAATTGTTCAAATCCAATGAAAACTGTTCAAGCCTCTAGATACCGAATATTTAGACTCGGTGCCTATAGTTGACTTTTGATGAAAAATTTCGGTCAATGTGTGATATATGTATATAACTGAAATTAAGAGATATTCCTTCATTCATAATAGTATGTCTGTATCTCAAAAATGGGTTGATTTGTCCCCATATACTTTATATAAAAATTTCCGAGCTTCGGGGTGACAGAGTACCGCATATATCCGCCATTATGTGAGTTATTCCAATGAAAATAAAATAGCGTGTTTCATTCACAACAGTGTATCTTTGTGTCTAAAATAAATAAATTTGAGCGAATACTTGGCCTACCCCCTACCTAACAAATATCAAGATTTTCGAACAGCCGACTGACTTTACACTACATGATTGGTTTTTCACCTTAAAGTATTTCTCTCGCTCTGATTCTTGCAAGTTATAAGAGTTTAAAATGTTCTGTTGCACCCGACCTAACCCTTCCTTACTTGAGTTAACATAAGATTGATCTTAATTGTCCTTCAGATGAATTGGAGGGTACTTGGAGCGTACCAAATAAATAAATGAAATAAAATAGTACTTAAATCGTGGTTTTATTATAGTTCAAATCGTTAAGTCATACCGAGAGGGTTTGATTTGAGTGTTTAGTGCAATCCTAAACACCAATATGTTTTTGATGCGTTCTATCTAATTAGGGTGAATTTCTGTCCATAAAACGTAGGCATTTAGCGCCGATACATCCACAATATTCGAGAAAAAACGATTAGTTTGTCTCTTGCACGTACATGTATGTGTTTCTACTAATTGGTCAATAGTGTCTATTCCAGATTTTGCAGAATTATAAAAATCGATTATTTCCGGCAACTTCTTGGGATGGTTTTCCATAATGTCTTTGTTACCTTCTTCATACCCAATTACTAGATCCAACACTACCCTTTGGCCTTGGGTTCGCTCCGGTTGTGTAGTAGCTACTGAATCTTTTCAGAAATATATTTGAAAATTTGCACAAATTTTCGTACGGATATCCGCAGCTACCCACTTACCCCGTATTTACTTGGCTTACTTGGCATGTATACTAAGAATTAGCATCTACTTCTGAAAGGAATTAAACGCTCATCGACTGTTACGTTTTCGTACGTTAGTCAGCTACCCATTTCTCGTATAAATCCCGAATCGGAGCAAGTTTATCGTACTCTCTGTGCTCTGCGATTGGCTCTGTTATCGAACCGCAGCACACCACTTATTTCCAAAAACCTTGTAAGTGATATTAGAGCGCGAAATATTGATCGACCCTAAACTTCATCCCAAAGACTGCAGGGACCTGTAATTGTATGCATATATCGTCACCTAAAATGCAAAATAACGTATCATCAAAAAATTCGAAATTGAGTGTCTTATTGATTACGATTCACTACTTCAAATTACATACGTAATATTACATATATCCAACATTTTCAGGTTCTGTGCTCATATATGAACCAGTTTTAACCAATATTAAAATTTTTTTCACTCTTCTTCTATTTTATTGAGTGTTTCATTCACGCCACTGTAAATTTTCAAAAAGGTTGTTACGTTATTTTGCATTTTAGGTGACGATATGTATTTTCTAAATTGTATGTATTTTAACAAGTACGCATAAATTTACCATTTTAAGTACCTCCTTAGATGAAAATGCCCAAATATCGATTTAGTTCTATTTCATCAATTGGTTTCTATTTCTCTCCAATTTTTTTAGTGTCCTCGATGTTGGGGAGCTCTAAAATAATTTTTTTATTTGCAATGTAAAGCACAGGTCAAAGGATCTTTTATATTTGATGTTCGGTGATTTGCATATACTGTAGCCCCGGGGTGTCGTCGAATTATATTTTCTGTTCTGGCTCTAGTATTAATGGTTGCAGTCGGTTTTGTAGACCACTCAATGTCCTCGCCTTTTGAAAAGTACACAGGAATGTTCTTCCTCACTAGCAATGTACTCTTCAGAAGATTCTCCATCTGGCAATTCTTCCAATCCATTCTCATCGTTCTCAACATAATAAATATAGTTTAAAAAATCACACTTTTAAAGCATATCAAACTAAAAAGTGAAAAATAATTCTTTGTATAAACTAATAATAATAATGACGGAAAAATTCCTGCATTACTGTGAAAATAGCGTGGAATGCTTTTCTCACAATAATGCAGGAATTATTCATTCATTATTATTGTTAGTTTATACAAAGAATTTATTTTCATTTTTTAGTTTGATATGCTTTCAGAGTGTGTTTTTTAGTTTTTTTAACTGTATTTATTTTTAATTTTTTAATTTGATGTGAGAAAACCCAAGTTTGTTAAAATCAGTTCAGATAAAAGGTAGGTAGAATATTTCTTTCTGTATTTTAAATTTTTACGAATTCTTATTTTCCGCGGGAACCAAAAAAGTAACGGTACAAACTTGGCTTAATCCATTTCTATTGTTCTTGACTAGCACTTCTAATTCAAGTGGTCGATCCGTCGATCGAAGTTTAAAAAAAAGAAGTTTTCTATTTCAGTTGCTTTTCGGAGGCGTTTTGAAAACTAGTATCTGAATTTTTTTTACTATAAAAATTCTATTATAAGTATTAATTTTTTTATTACCTTAAAGTCACATGTTTTACATTATTTGATAGTATTTCTTCTGGTGCGCGGTTCATTGGAGACTTTTGCCAGCAAAAGCATCGAATGCAACATTGCCAACATGCTTCAATTCAGCATTTTCGCCATTGAAAGCGGTCCCGAACATTAAGCGGCACCATTTGTAAAATCGCGTTTGTCACGTCACACTCTCATTTCATCATCCGACTCGAGAAGTCATAATTGTTGGTCTTCACTCAAAGTATTGTTTAATGTAATTTAAAGCTATTCTAATAAAACCTATTTTTGTTAATAAAAATATTACTGGCGCAGTCGGTAGGATCTAGGATCCTAAATAAAAGAACCTATTCGTCTAAAATACATTTTTTTGTTTTTAAAATACACACAGCCGTGTAATAAAAAATAAACTAAAGTAAAATAAAAAAATAAATAAATAACTAATTTTGATATATTTTAAATAAAATAGCTTTTGTAGCTAGCAAAAAACACAATATATGTAGTGAAAAAAAAAAATTAAAAAAAAAATAAATAAAAAATCGTGAAGGAAAAGTTTATATGCTATGGAACAGGAAGATCGGATTTAATGAAAAAAACAGTTTTTGGTTTATCATACAAGGCAAAAAGATTAAAACCTTAACATCGTGCATTCGGTGACTCGGAACAACGTGTTAGTGAAAGCACGAGGTAATGGAAAAGTGAAAGATATCGTTTAACATCGTGCAAAAGAATGTATATCGTAAAAAACAATTTCATTAAAACTTAAACATCGTAAAATAAACATTTGATAACCCTAAACATCGTGGGAGTGGAAAAATGAATAAAAACGTTTAAATCGTGAGGAAAAAATATCGTAAAGAACAAATTATCGTAACAAATAAAAGTAAATTGTTTAACATAGAGAGTGTATAGCCAATGTAAAAAAAAAAACGTGAAAAGTGAAGAAAAAATATCGTAAAGAACAAATTATCGTTACAAATAAAACTAAATTGTTTAACATAGAGAGTGTATAGCCAACGTAAAAGAAAAACGTGAAAAGTGAAGAAACAATATCGTAAAGAACAAATTATCGTAACAAATAAAACTTAATTGTTTAACATAGAGAGTGTATAGCCAACGTAAAAGAGAAACGTGAAAAGTGAAGAGAAAATATCGTAAAGAACAAAACGAATAGTTTAACAACAAGAACGTAAAAGTGTAACGTCGAAGCGAAGAAAACGAAAAAATTATCGTAACAAACAAAACGAACTAAGTTACGATCGAACAGTAGAACAAAATATCACACTACGTTAAAAATAAAAATAAAATAGAACACAAAAAAATAGAATAAAACAAAAAAAGAATAAAATAAAATCAGAATAATTAATATACGATAAATTATTCAACAAAAACTCTATTCCACAATCGAATGCGGAATGTCGTAAGTGCGACTACCTACCAAAGGCAACATTACAAACGAAGGTGAATAAAACCAAAGCAGACAGTTTATGGAAGAAGAAGTGGACGAACTAAGCCAAATTTTGAAATCAATTAAAATTAAAGAGGCAAACAACAAAATGGAGCGCGAAACCAGAGAAATGGCGATTCAAAACATCAAACTCATTCAACCATTTGATGGTGATCGAAACTACTTAGCACTCTTTATTCAAGGGGTCGACGCGATCATGCCACAGTCTCCTGTTATATCGGAAAGAGACGAAAGTATTCTATCTACACTGTGTCATAAAAATACTCAGAGGCGCTGCATTGGACGTGGTTAGGCGAGAGCAACCACCAGATTGGATGACGCTGAGGCAGTTACTTATAGATGAATTCGGAGAACACACGGCAGTTTCAACACTAATCTTAGAAATAAGCAATATTAAATTTAAAAACAATGTTAAGCTACTATGCGAAGAGATTAATTTAGAAGTTTGTAAAGTAAAGGATGTTATCAAACTAAAAAATGAAATTTGTTCAACTAAAATATTTTTGTATAATGAATTAGATAAGATAAGTTTGAAAACATTAAAAAGAGAATTGCCAAACTATTTAACTGCGTTAATAAACGCAAATCTTGCTACCGACCTTAAGTCAGCAATCAAAATATTAAAAGAAAACGATGTTTATGAAAATAATAAACAATTCTCTAAACAAAAAACAATTCAAAGAACTAACGCAAATTCGAAACTACCTAATTATATGAATAACAATAATAATAGTAATATAGAATATTTTGCAACCAATACGAATCAATTTCCAGTTCGTTCCAATTACAACACTTTTTCAAAAAATTATCCATTGTCCAATCAAAATAATTATTATAAAAATAAACCATTTTTCAATGAACATAGCAATCAACAATATACTTTACAGAATAATCATTTCTCACAAGTTAGGCATACACCTTTCAATTCTGCAAACATTTATACTAATGGAAACTTAAATAATTTAAAACAAGATAAAATTCATGGGTCAAACCAATCTCGATTAAGACGCTTTGGCTATCTTGAACCAATGGAACAAGATAAGGTAAATTTTCACTTAACAGCCTCGGAAGGCCCCCCACAATTGAATTGAAATTTAATAAAGAATATTATAAATTTTTAGTCGACACAGGTTCATCAGTTAATTTAATAAAGCCTGGAATATCCAACGAAAAGATTATTAATGTTCAGCCAATAACATTAACAACAGCAATAGGAAAAGTTTGTCTAAATGAAACCCAAGAATTGTTTAGCGATGAACATATGAAAAAACTGAAATTTTTCGTTTATAATTTTTCGAATAACTACGACGGTTTACTTGGTTGTAATATACTTAAGCTACTTAAAGCTAAAATCTATCTGGAAAAAAATACGATACATATGAATGGTGTTCGGTATAACTTTTTCAAGAATAAATCAAATTCTGTAAAATTTGATAATTGCCTTCAAGAATTAAATATGAACGAAAATCATAACACTAAAGATAGTAAACTTAGACTTGAACATTTAAATTCAGAAGAGTTAAATAAATTAAAAGAACTTTTAAATAAATTTGAAAATATATTTTATAAAGAAGGGGACAAACTCACCTTTACTCATAAAATAAAACATAGAATTAAAACGGTTCATGAAGATCCAATATATGTAAAGTCGTATAGATATCCTGAAATTCATAATTCAGAAGTAAACAAACAAATAAAAGAAATGCTCGAAAATCAAATCATTTCTCATAGTAATTCCCCATATTCAGCACCAATCTGGGTGGTAAGTCAGATGCTTTAGGTAAAAAGAAGTGGAGGATTGTTGTCGATTTTCGCAAGCTCAATAGTATTACTATCGATGATAGGTATCCCATCCCAAACATGGATGAAATTCTCGAAAAACTAGGTAGGTGTATGTATTTTTCAACAATAGACTTAGCGCAAGGCTTCCATCAAATAGAAATGGATCCGGCAGATAGGAAAAAAACAGCTTTCTCTACTCAGAGCGGACATTTTGAATTTTTAAGAATGCCATTTGGGCTTAAAAATGCTCCAGCCACCTTCCAGAGACTGATGAATACGGTTTTAGATGGTTTAATAGGGAAAGATTGTATGGTTTACTTAGACGACATTGTAGTATTCAGTACGTCATTACAGGAACACATAGAATCTCTAGACAGAGTTTTTCGTAAATTAAACGAAGCAAATCTGAAAATTCAGATGGATAAAAGCGAGTTTTTCAAAAGAGAAACCGAATTTCTTGGTCATATCATAACGCCAGAAGGTATTAAGCCTAACCCTAATAAAATTAAAGCAATTTTAAATTATCCCGTTCCTAAAACGGAAAAAGAAATAAAACAATTTCTTGGTTTGGCGGGATTTTATCGTAAATTTATTCAAAACTTTTCTGAAATAACTAAACCTTTGACTAACTGTCTTAAAAAAGACAATAAAATAAATAGCTCAGATGAGAAATTCGTGGAAGCTATAAACACTATAAAAATCTTAATTACTAATGATCCAATTCTGGCATATCCAAATTATGAGAAAATATTTACATTGACGACTGATGCGTCAAATGTGGCATTAGGGGCAGTGTTAAGTCAACAGGGACATCCAATTTGTTTTGCTAGTCGCACACTCAATGAACATGAGCTGCACTACTCAACTACTGAGAAAGAACTTTTAGCCATGGTTTGGGCTACTAAATATTTTAGACCATATTTATACGGCAGGAAATTTATAATAAATAGTGATCATAGACCATTGCAATGGCTCCACAACTTAAGGGAACCAAACTCCAAGTTACAAAGATGGAAGATTCGGCTTAATGAGTATGACTTTGACGTAAAATACATATCAGGTAAAGAAAATCGTGTAGCAGACGCTCTTTCTCGTATTAAAATTACGGAATGTTTTTTAAATGAAGAATCTGAATCTAACGTAGACACTGTTCATTCTGCCGATGAAGATTCCGAAAGTTTTATTAAGATAACAGAGCGACCATTAAATGTATTCAAAAATCAAATTAAATTAATAAGAGATGGTAAAAACTCAACCACAATAACGAAAGTTTTTTTTAATAACCTAATTGTAATTACATACAAAGAATTAACTACAGATTGTATTCAAGATATAATTAAAACCCATTTATTAAAAAAAAATACAACAATTTTTATGCCTAATGATACTGATTTTATACAATTTCAAAACGTTTATAAGACACTAATAACGACAAGTCGCAACAAGATTTATCGGTGTACTAAAGAATTAGAAAACATTACAGATTTTGCAAATTTTAAAAGTAAAGTACTTGAAATCCATTTAAGTGGACTTCATCAAGGTATAGAGAAGGTTGCAAAATGTTTTAAATTACAGTATTATTACCCCAATTATCTTAAGGAAATCACCAAAATAATAAACGAATGTGAACTGTGTAATCATTGTAAGAACGATCATATTTCTAACAAAATGCCGTTCAAAATTACACCGCCAATTTACAAAATAAGAGAAAAATATGTTATAGATTTTTGGAAATGGAATAATGAATATTATTTAACATGTATCGATTTATACTCTAAGTTTGCTATGATAGAAAAAGTTAAAGCATTGAACTGGCTGGAATCCAAAAAAGCATTGCTAAAAATTTTTAATTGTATGGGTCCTCCAAAAACTTTAAAAATCGACCAAGACCAAGGTTTAAATAATATAAACATTAAACAATGGTGTAATTCATTAAATATAAAAGTAGAAGTAACAACCGGTAAAACTGGTATAGGTGACAATGAAAGACTACATAAAACTTTGAATGAAAAACTTAGAATAATCAACACTTCAGGTGATAAAGAGCTAAAATATTTAGAAATTGAACAAACACTTTTCACTTGTAACCATATAATTGTTCACTCTACTACCAATGAAGTTCCATATACAATCTTTTTTAATAAAGAGTCACGAAAACAATATCCTCAAATTATTAAAGAAAAAAGAATAAATAATGTAAATAAAAACCGTCAAGAAAAAGACATTGACACAAACATTGTAAACGCAGAAGTTTCGAGGAAGAGATTAGATAAACTTAGTAATCCATACAAAAAGTTAGTCTTATTAAAACTGAAGAAGATGGCGAACATCATATTGTAAAGTTTAAAAGTCAAAATGTAAGAAAATATTAAAACCAATTTAAAAGAAAAAAGAAAACCAACTAAAACTAAATCTAAGAATTGAAAATTATATCTTATCAATCTTATCATTCCTTTTTACTTATTCATTATTACTTAATCATTTTTATATGCTAAAAACATCTTTAAATATTGTAAGAATTCTATTTAAAAACTTTAACTTGTAAACAAAGAAAAATTGCAATGAGGACATTGCATTATTTTAAGATGGGAGGAGTGACATATCTTAATGTTTCATTGGAGACTTTTGCCAGCTAAAGCATCGAATGCAACATTGCCAACATGCTCCAATTCAGCATTTTCGCCATTGAAAGCGGTCCCGCACATTAAGCGGCACCATTTGTAAAATCGCGTTTGTCACGTCACACTCTCATTTCATCATCCGACTCGAGAAGTCATAATTGTTGGTCTTCACTCAAAGTATTGTTTAATGTAATTTAAAGCTATTCTAATAAAAACTATTTTTGTTAATAAAAAATATTACTTACATGTCTATATAAAGTATACTTTCTTCAAGGATATACATACAGTATACTCTCGAAAAGTAAATCGATTGGTATTTTGGGTAATTTACTTTTTCGAATAATTTACTTTTCCAAATATATACATAAATTATCTGTTTTTATAATATTAAATGCATTTTTAAACTTAAAAAATTCATTCATTTATTTGCTTCAATAAAACATATGGATTTACATGAAAAACATATTTACATTTACATACATACATATGTATTTACTATGAGGAGAAAAAATCTAAAGTCTTGCAAACTCCGTCTTAGCAATCATAAATTTTTTGTTCCAGCTCAATAAATTCTGGTTTATGCAGTGTTTTCCTGTGTAAATCACCATATGAATTTGAAACTGTTTCTAAAATTTCAAATCTCTTCTTCTTAATTTTTGTTATTGTTGCTTCACAAACACCATAATCAAATGTCAATCTTGTTTGTTTTATATTTTGCTTTTTTGACATTTTTTAAGACTTAAAATTTGCGTAATAACTATTCTTGTCAAGTGATGCATCAATAATAACTACCGCATGTAAAACAAGCGACGCTATACTCAATAAAAAGTGCAAATACAATATTATTTACCGTTACCTACATTCTCAGTAAAAATCGAAAAAAAAAAAAATTTTAACGAAGCATCGTTACATATTGAAATATGTAGGTATGTACATACTTATGTAAGGCAATAGCAAAACAAAACAAGTAAGGAAGGGCTAAGTTCGGGTGTCACCGAACATTTTATACTCTCGCATTATAAAGTGATAATCGAGATTTCATTATACGTCATTTACATATTTTTCAAATACCGTATTAGTGTAAAGTTTTATTCCGCTATCATCATTGGTTCCTAATGAACTATACATATATTATACAGAGAAGGCATCAGATGGAATTCAAAATAGCATTATATTGGAAGAAGGCGTGGTTGTGAACCGATTTCACCTATATTTCGTACATGTCATAAGGGTGTTAAGAAAATATTATATACCGAATTTCATTGAAATCGGTTGAGTAGTTCCTGAGATATGGTTTTTGGTCCATAAGTGGGCGAGGCCACGCCCATTTTCAATTTTTAAAAAAAGCCTGGGTGCAGCTTCCTTCTGCAATTTCTTCCGTAAAATTTAGTGTTTCTGACGTTTTTTGTTAGTCCGTTAACGCACTTTTAGTGATTTTCAACATAACCTTTGTATGGGAGGTGGGCGTGGTTATTATCCGATTCCTTCCATTTTTGAACTGTATATAGAAATACCTGAAGAAAACGACTCTGTAGACTTTGGTTGACATAGCTATAGTAGTTTCCGAGATATGTACAAAAAACTTAGTAGGGGGCGGGGCCACGCCCACTTTTCCAAAACAATTGCGTCCAAATATGCCCCTCCCTAATGCGATCCTTTGTGCCAAATTTCACTTTAATATCTTTATTTATGGCTTAGTTATGACACTTTATAGGTTTTCGGTTTCCGCCATTTTGTGGGCGTGGCAGTGGGCCGATTTTGCCCATCTTCGAACTTGACCTTCTTATGGAGCCAAGGAATACGTGTACCAAGTTTCATCATGATATCTCAATTTTTACTCAAGTTACAGCTTGCACGGACGGACGGACAGACGGACGGACAGACGGACGGACGGACAGACAGACATCCGGATTTCGACTCTACTCGTCACCCTGATCACTTTGGTATATATAACCCTATATCTGACTCTTTTAGTTTTAGGACTTACAAACAACCGTTATGTGAACAAAACTATAATACTCTCGTTAGCAACATTGTTGCGAGAGTATAAAAATCACGTCAGTTTAATGGTATAAAAATTACATGAATTATTATCAAAAAACTAAATAACAAACTTCAGTTAATTTCGGTAAAAAATAAAAATAATAAGCATAAAATTTACTTCAAGATTTATGTACATACATAAGATTCAACTCCAAAGATACAAGTATATATTATAAGTATAGCTTCTAAATATATATTAAGATTGAGGTATTGCACAAAATTACTTCTCAATATCATTGTATATTTTTGTTTTTTAAGTTTCTAAGGTCTTATTGCCATATTAGTTAGTCTTAAATATTGAATTCAGGAATATTATTTTATCTACGGTTTTGGGTGCAAGTCGATTTCTTTTATCAGTTATTAAATTGCCTGCCAAGGAAAATACACGTTCAGACGCCGCACTACTTGCAGGTATAGTTAATATTTTAAGTGCAAGTTTTGATATGCTTGGAAAGTTAGCTTTATGTTGCTTCCACCATTGAATTGCGTCAAAGTCGTTATCAAATTGTATTCTTTCTGTAAAATATCGATCTATCTCATCTTCGATACGTTCCTGCGCGCCCATGTTTGAAATATTTGGAAAAAAGAAGTTCAGGTCATTTGCAGGTGAAGACGTATTTGATGTTGAAGTAATTGGTGAAGATGGAATTTGTGATAAGAAACAAAGAAGTTTCAGTTTTGTAGTTTTTACGAAGTCAATAGACTCACCCGTTCCTTTTAAAACCCCTCCGCGTAGGTATAAACTTCAGGGACTCATCTACCTATGCTCTCCAATTTCTACAATGTAAGATAAAGCTTAAGAAAATAATTCATTAAAAGGATAATAAACAAAGAAGTTTCAGTTTTGACGTCACTACAATCGCGCGTTTCGTTCCTTTTAAAACCCCTCCGCGTAGGTATAAAATATATTTTGAATAGGCACGGAATTTGTGAATGTATTCATGAATAAACAATGAGCCACTTATTAGTGAATGTATTCATGAGCCTTTCAACTCATCTAAAGGTAAGCAACGAATAGCTCAAACAATTGTATACAGAGAAGCAAGCCAAGCCAAGTGTGAGCGATAAGTGATTGTGAGACATATTCACACTCATTATTACACAAGCAAGCCATGTGATTGTGAGAAGATAATATTTTTAGTGAGAGCAAGTGTGAGTGAATATTGGGGGTGATTCATGAATATGAGAGTGTATTCATAAGCCAAGTATTCACTGCAGATCACTGGTATATATATACATATGCTATACAAATGTTACCAAAACTAGTTTTATATAGATGTTGCATACTTTTAAGCGCATCTTTTTGGTGAGCTGCTTAACCCTGGTTGAGACCAACGGTCTGATACACTTAGTCGAGGCCAATTGTGCTTGGCTAGGCCCCTATGTGTTTACATACATTTGTATGGAAATATGTGTTGTATTTACCTTCATATATGTATGTACAATATACATAGATACATTTTTGAAATTTCTTACCTCTCGACTTGGTTGAAATCAAATTGACTGCCTTGTTCACGCTTGGCGTGGCAATAGCGTTCACAAAAAATGTAACATTTTGAGAAAAATTACATTTTTTCTTAACATTTAAAACGCTCTAGCGGCTAAAGTATTTGACCTAGGTGGGTCAAATAAATTGCACCGGTTAGGTAATTTAAAGAGCTTTCAGGAAATGTATAAAGGCCCCACCGGGGGCGCGGCAATAGGCGAAAATGGGTTTTCACCATGTCCCCCTTTTGTTTCACTGCAGTTGGGGGGGAAGGGGACCGGGGGGGATCAAAACTATTTTGCGAGTTAGTTCACCCCTGGGACTTTCAGGAAAGCCCTCAACAACCCCTCTATCCTTACCAGGGGCGTGGCAATAGCGTTCACAAAAAATGTAACATTTTGAGAAAAATTACATTTTTCTTAACCTTTAAAACGCTCTAGCGGCTAAAGTATTTGACCTAGATAAACATACAAACCAATTTGGACATGTAACGAACATGAAAATAGATAAATCAACCGTGCGAAGTGATAGAAACATACCAAAGTTCAAATATTTTCTTACAAAATATATGGGGTCTAGCCAAGCACCATTGGTGCACTAAGGTGTAATATTGATTTTTTTTTCTGAATTCTATAGACAATAAAATTCTAGGAAGCTATCTGGAAGCGCAAGTCGTTTGCTATACTGTAAATATATTTAAATAACATTTAAAAACAAATGGCCTGGCCAGACTAATTGGGGAAAATGGAGCGAAACTTCGACTTGACGCTTTAAACAGCTGATGGTCACTGCATGATCTAATGTTACCCACTCGTTAGTTTTGATAGCGCCACCTTTTTATACCCTGAACAGGGTATATTAAGTTTGTCACGAAGTTTGTAACACCCATAAGGAAGTGTCGGAGGCCCTATAAAGTATATAAAGGGTGTGCCATCTTACGTTTTAAATTTCAATTATCTATATTTCGACATTGGAAACGTCAAATACCATTCGGAAAGTGACAGATATTCAATAAAAAGTCATCATCTTTTCGGACGAGGCTCATTTCCACCTCGATGGTTACGTTAACAAGCAGAATTGTCGCATTTGGGCACACGTGCCATACAGCAAACGCTACACTCAATCTTTTACGCCCTATCTTCGAAAATCGCATAATCAGCAAAAGAGGTGATGTGAATTGGCCTCCCAGAAGCTGCGATTTAACTCCGTTGGACTATTTTCTGTGTGCTGTTAAAGATAAATGTTACGCCAACCATTCAGAAACAATTCAAAATCTAAAGTACGAGATTCAAGCTGCTGTAGCTGCCATAAGGCCTGAAACCATCGAGAAAGTACTCCAAAATTGGGTGAATCGGATAAGCTGCTGTAAACTCAGCCGTGGTGGTCATTTGTCCGAAATTGTTTTCCACAAATAAATTTCATAAAACAACCTTTTAAACAATGTTAGACCTTTGAAAAATATCAAGCCGTTTTTTTTATTGACTTTTTAAATTTAAAATTTTATATGGCCCATCCAATATATAAATGATCAGTAAGTTGAGCCGAGTCAATTTAGCCATGTCCGTCTGTCTGTATATTTACGAACTAGTCCCTCAGTTTTTAAGATATCGTTTTGAAATTTTGCAAACGTCATTTTGTTTTCAAGAAGCTGCTCATTTGTCGGAAATGCCGACATCGGACCACTATAACATATAGCTGCCATACAAACTGAACGATCGGAATCAAGGGCTTGTATGGAAAACTTTCGCATTTGACGTGGTATCATCACGAAATTTGACATGGACTACTTTATTTATAAAACGTTTAGAGATGCTAAAAAGTGCATATAACTGGCAAAAATATATTTTAATTTAAACAAAAACTACGAGGATCCGCAAAATTTTGGATTGACTCATAGCACAGTATTTTCGTAAACTGCCCGCAGTTTGTGACTTTTTTTTGTCACTTATTTCCCATGCATGATAAACGAAGCAGATACGCATATTCAGCTATCGCGAACGAAACGACTTCAAACAGAATCACTGCATAGATGGTACCAACCAAAGCAGCTCATTAAAAAAAAGCATCTAATTACTTTTTTTATAGAATTCAATTTATTTTGTTTTCATTAAAGGATATTAAAAATGTAGTTTCATAAAAATAAAAGTGAATAATTTCCTAAGAAAAGCATTTAAACAAAATAAACAAAAAGCTACAAATGTCGACTAAAATATTCTTCTTCGGAGTTGCTCTTAAAATTTAATAGATAGTTGGAATCCCCTACGTTTTAGAACTTTTCATAGGGATTTTGACATTGAATCATCAAGCTTTGAGGTTTCTGTCGAAGAAATTTTAGCACATTCTTCGTGCAAAACATTTTGAGATAATTGTGCGTTGGCGGATTTTTCGTTCAAGTGAATCTCATAAGTGCTCTATGGGATTTTACCATATATTACTATGTTTGCGGTATGCTTCGGGTCGTTATCTTTTTGAAAATAGTAGTCACTTTCTAGACCCAATCCTTCCGTGTTTTGCTTCAATTGCATTTTTTTTTTATTGAGATAAACCTATTTTTTATAGGGAACTCTATAAATTCCATTCACCAATACTAGCCATGCACCCCCATATTATTGTTCCACCACCCCCATACTTCACATTAGGCATCAAGTTTTTCTTATCAAGTTCCATTGCCCGTTAATACAAAAACGCCAGTATCTTTGTGATATTAAATAACTTTTTGTATTGAAGAAGTTCTTGCAATCCGACATGTTTCACAGTATGTTTTTCCTTTTTCATGGAGTTTAACTAATATAATATTTCTCTCTCACATAAAACAGGCGAGCGTCCCGAAAAGAAAAGTCTGAAAATTAACAAATTTTCGAACAATCGCGTCAAAAGGAAAAGTGGTAACGAGAGTAAAGTAAAAATAATCTATGTTAATGGACACGATACATATGCTTTTTTCGATCCAGGTTGCACTTGCACCCTAGTGTGTAAAACATTTGCTAAGAGAATCGGAAACTTTAAAATCCTACATATGTACGTGGTTTTAGTGGGGAGAATACGTATCTAGGCGTAAAATAAATACAAAGCTCAAAATTGATAATAATAAAATCGAAGTAGATACGGGGGTGGTCAATGATGATTTTATATCTGAAAATATACTTCGCGGTAAAGATGGACTGCGTGATTCAAATACGTAACTTTTAATTGAAAGCAATAAATATTGAAGGTTTGAACGAAAAGGAAAATAACCTTTTTGAAAACAAAATGTGTGAATACCGTAGACTTTTCGTTAACAATATCACAAATATTGGAAAGTATACAATTTTAAAGGCGAAAATTGCTTTAAAAAATGATAACCCAATTCAATTAAAGGAATATCGAGTCCAATTTTCAAAACGACCGATCGTATCGCAAATCATAAGTGAGTTACTACTAGGAAATAATATAATCAGACCGAGTGAATCGCCTGGCTCGTCTCCAGTAATCTTAGTCGAAAAAGAGGGTTTCGATGAGGGTTTCGATGAGGGTTTTACTAACAAAATCATGTCTAGAGCAAGTTGTGTGGGGCAGTGAACATCTTTTTGAAACTCTCATCAAGGCATTAATAGTGGAGCGCCCTAAGGTTTATACCTCGGAATCCAGGGCCAGTCAATGACTCTTTACAAAACTTTGCAAATGTGTTTTTAATAGTAAATAGAGAAATGTAAAAAAAAATATTTTGTGCGATCTCAATTTTTTAATCTTATACATACAGTGCCGCACATAAGTATTGGCACAGCAACCATTTTGTGTTTTTCGGCTATTTTAAAAGCAGACTAATAGGTTATTTAGTGTAAATATATTTTCCCTTGTTAATTCCATTCATTAACTACCACCTACACTAATTTGTTTATAATAATTCATTTTTAATTATGCTTTTTAATTCACATTCATAAAAAATAAGCAATTTCTACGACACAAAAGTATTGGCACACCCGTTCTGTTAATTAAAAAATACTCAATCTGGCCACTCCTTTTCCGAGAATACAACACTTTTCTTTTCATTTATTAACAGTTATTCAAATTGACAACCAGTTTTGCTTTGTGAAATTCGTTTGTGTTCAATAACGTGAAAAGCTAAATTTTTTTATAAAAATGTCTTCAAAACAAAAAGAAACCACTATATCTCAGCGAAAAATTATTTTACATATGCACAACCAAGGCAAATCGTATTCTGAAATAGGTGAAATGATGGACAGAAGCCGGTTCGCAATAATTCGCGTGTTGCCCGAAAGAAGCCGTTGATATCTTCACGTAACCAGAAGAAGCGCATAGACTACGCAAAAGAGTATAACAAAAAACCAAACACATTCTGGGACCAAGTACTCTTCTCAGACGAGAGTAAGTACAATATCTTTCGGAGCGACGGTCGTACTTCGGTGTGGAGAAAGCCAAACACTGAATTTGAAAAACAAAATCTTGCTCCAACAGTGAAATACGGTGGTGGTGGTGTGATGGTGTGGGGATGCATGGCTGCTGCAGGTGTGGGTGAGCTGGTATTCATAGAAGACATTATGGACAAAACGGTTTATTTAAATATTTTGAAGCAAAGTTTGAAAAAAAGTGCTCAAAAACTAAATTTACCAAGCTCATTCACATTTCAGCAAGACAATGACCCGAAGCATTCGGCTCATATTGTAAGAATGTGGTTAACTTATAACACCGCACACGTCTTGCCCCATCCACCACAATCTCCAGACCTCAACCCAATTGAGCATTTGTGGGAGGAGTTGGAAAGGCGGGTGAGAAAACGGGCAGTTTGCAACAAACTGGAGTTGAAGCAGGCTTTGTTAGAGGAATGGCACAAAATACCCCAGCTAACAACCCAAAAACTAGTATATTCCATGCCACGGCGTCTGGAAGCTGTAATCAAGCAAAATGGACTACCCACCAAATATTAATTAAATTGCATAATGTTTTTTTTTCTTTATAATTTACTGAGTGTGCCAATACTTTTGTGTCGTAAAAATTGCTTATTTTTTATGAATGTGAATTAAAAAGTATAATTAAAAATGAATTATTATAAAAAAATGAGTGTATGTGGTAGTTAATGAATGGATTTAACAAGGTAAAATATATTTACAATAAATATCCTATTAGTCTGTTTTTAAAATAGCCGAAAAACACAAAATGGTTGCTGTGCCAATACTTATGTGCGGCACTGTATGTATATAAAAATGAATCGCAAAATGCGTTGCTAAGCGCATATCTCAACAACGCCTGGACCAATTTGGCCAATTATTTTTTCTAAATGTTCGTTGAGGTTCAAGGATGGTTTTTACGGCAAGAAAATTTCGAATAGTTGCCGTAGAACCCCTAAAATCAACCCTTTTCTTTTTCCCATACAAACGAATTAATGTTTGTTTGTTAATAACGCTAAGAGAACGGCTGCACCAATCTTGGTGAAATTTTCAGAGGTTGTTCATTGTGAATTGGGGAAGGTTTAGAAATAAAATTACCTTTCTAATTTTAACGAGGAAAAGTCGGAAAATTGGAAAAATTCCAAAAAGTAACTTTTTTCCATACAAATTTTTTTCAATTTAGGTTTGTTTTGCTTTTCAATATTTTGATTTGTAAATTATTTGAATCGTTCAATTTTGGTCGCTTGCTTTTTTATTCCGGCTATTCAAAAAAAAATTATTGAAAATTATTCAGTGAAAACTTTATGTGTGTTTCATACAATGTGATCAATTGGAGATTGAAATTTGTTACGAAGTCACGAAGAGGTCGCCCTAATACGAGTATCGGTCGGCGTTCTTTTTGCTATCAACGTGTGGCAGCCCAAAGCAAGAAGTACTCCCAGGATGTGATGGCATACGTGCGGAATTATGGCTCGCGGTCAATCAGCAAGCTATCGTTACGATGTCACAGCACGACTTTTCAAACAACAGTTACGATGTTTGATGGACTTTATCTTGAAGCAACGTATATGTGGGGCTGTTAGACGCTAGATGTACTCTGTTGAGTGGCAAAAAAGAGGTTTGCCGCACGCACACATTCTTCTTTGGATGGTGGATGATGGTTACACCAGATCAAATTGATGAAATCATTTCTGTGGGAATTCCTGATACAGTATTACACGAAGTGGTGAAAACCAATATGGTTCATGGACCTTGCGGACACCACAATCCCACTTCGCTTTGTATGTCTGACAACAAATGCACGAAAAACTATATACGTGCTTTTCTTTCGGAACCACAGACTAGAAATGATGGATATCTACTGTATCGGCGTCACTCACCAGACGACAATGGCAGAACATTCAGCATTCAATTTAGAAGAGTGAATATCGAAGTTGACATCACATGGATGGTTAGACAATAATTCGCAGTCAAAACTCATATCAATGTTGAGTATTGCAGTTTGGTGTAATCAATAAAATACGTTTGTAATTAAGTCACCAAAGGAAGCAACATGACGGTTATTGGCCTTGGACGATACGAGATCTGGAAGTATAAAATAGGTCGTTCGTGAACTGCAATAAAGCGCTTTATAGGATATTTACTTTTTTAATTCATGAACGTTTTCCGACTGTTGTGCGTCTCGCAATTCATTTGGAGAATGGTCAAAGAGTGTATTTCAACCCAAAGAATACAGTACAGCCAGTGAAACACCGCCAACAACAAAATTAACATTTACGAGTTTTTGCTCAACTTTCGTCAGTGATCCGTTTGCGAGAACATTGCTCTATTCGGAAATGCCATGATATTAGACATGAAATGCATCGTCAAAGAAATGGTTACACAGAAAGCAAGGTCAAGCAGAAGATGGACAGCCAGGTGTGTTCTCAACTAATGCATTATAATGAATTTACACAATCCACCCGAAAAGACGCTTCTACCTTTGTTTGCTATTTATTAATGTACGCGGTTCAACTTCATTTGAGTCATTGCGTACCGTGAATGGTACGGTATGTGCAACTTTTTGAGAAGCATGCCAGCAATTACAATTGCTGGAACATGATAATCCCTGGAGTCAAACGATGGACGATGCGATAGCTACTTCAAATGCAAATGAAGTTCGCACACTTTTCGCGATAAACATTTCAACAGACACATACGAACAAAAATGACATTGCCGAAGACATTTTACATCGCATTGGCTAAGAATTGGAAATGGGAAAATTTTGATTGATACTTCCAGTGATTTGATATCCATTCCACCTGCCGTTTGTCAATTCACTTCAACGAAAGATAAACTCATCACGAAGGCTTATGCCAACATTGGCTAAATTATCGTAACTATGATTACTTGAGATTACGCGCAATTTGGCACTTAAACTGGAAGATTCAAAGTCAAATGCCGGGAAGTTTGCGCTCATACAAAATGATTGATCCTCTTTACAATGAAGACGAAGCAGTGAATTATCCAGTGGAATTTCTAAAATCTTTAGAGACTCCGCATAATTTGCGTCTCAAAGTTAGATCTGTCATTATTATGTTTCGCAATCTTCTTGCGCCGAAACTGTGTAATGGAACGCGACTGATTGTAACGCAGCTATAAAGTACAAGGGGGCCGAATGATTCTACGAATTCCAACGATTTGCCATTTCTGTTCACAAGGATAGGCGCTAAAAGAGTGTGGCATAAATCTGGAAATGCCATGTTTATCACTTATACTTGGCGTGTTCACAAGTTGGAAAACTATCTTCTCGGTACATTTACCCACCGGAATTGAAAGCAAAAAATGTTGTTTATAAAGCTGCCCTACATTGAAAAAAAATGTGGGAAAATCGCAAATAAATGATTTTTAACACAATATAAATTCAACTCCCTTTTCATTTCAAAACACATAATTTCACGCAGTAGTTATTATTATAAATAATTATTAATTTTTTGGAGTTTTCTTTGATTTATAATAGTTTAATATTATATTTTAAAAAAAGAAGAGCTATTACAAACTTGATCTTAGTTCTTAAGGGACTGCAGGTATAAAAATGAAGATCGGGGAGGGGAATAGAGGGGACAACAGCAGCTGTTGAGTATTGTTAATGCGGGCCCTAACAGAATAGTACACGTGGCAACGTGCTAGGCTTAATAATATACGTAGCTGTTGTTGCTCGCTCCGAAAAAAAAAATTCTAAATATTGTTTATTTACAATTAATACATATATTATTGTGCAGTGAGCGTGATAAAAATTAATAACTGAACATTACTGAATGTTACAAAGTTTTAAAATAGTGGCATAGATAGTAAGTATTTGTTTTTTATTTATATTACATGCTTTTCAAAACAATAGTGAATACTCAATCGTATATTTTATAATAGATCGAATTTGAAAGTTAGAATGTAATAGTAAAATTTAATAATATAAATCATTCATTATGATATAAAGGTTAGTTATTAATATTAGTAATATTTGTTGTTACAGCCTCGTATAAAAATGGGTGAACCATCGAATAGTGATAATATAAGTAATAATTGCCCCATTTGTGACAAAATCGGATGTAGTTTTGAATCAATCTCTGAACGAGGAGATATTATAAAAGTCACTAGAGGAATATCAACACTGAAAGCTGCTTCTGCGGAAAGAGCAGATGGACTTTTTCAGTATTTGAGGTTTTAATAATGTAGTCACACACTTGTTATACGGATTCATTGACTGTCCCTGGGTTCCGAGATTTTACTATTTTTATGCCTTACGGCGCTCCACTATAACCAACGAACATACTCTTGCTTTATACGATGCCAGTGATCAAAATGAAGTATGAATGTATGTAAAAAGTGATTATAACGTTTATTAACAAATGTTGTTTATAATTAAGTTACAATTAATTGAAAATGAATGAATGAATTAAAGAATAGAAAAATATTGATCAGCTGCGTTTGCCAACTTCTTCGCTAACTGTCCTCACCAACTGTGTTCACCAACTGTATTTTGCCAACTGTGTTCGGCAACTGTATTCGCCAACTGTCGCTACTTCTTGAGATGTGAAGTTGGTTGCTGCTTGCCAGCCTCACGCAGGGTTTTGCCAACATTACATTCGGTCATCCTGCTCGTCATCTGTCTCAGATGACAAATCTTCATCAACTTCGAAATGTGTTCAGAGCTTCATATTATCAACACTAGAGGATGTAACCTTCGGTCCCATAAAATCTGCTGCTTTTTCGACAGAGTACCTCCCATTGCGTTTGATTTCAATGACTTTATAAGGTCCATTAAATTTGTTCGATAACTTTTTATTTGAAAACTGAGTTACTTTTATTGCGACCAAATCGCCTTTTTGGTATTCTGTACTGCGTTTTCGTTTTTTGTCAAAATTTCTTTTATACGCTTCTTGAGCTTTCTGAATATTTGCTCTGCATTCTTCTCTCATTGTACGACGATCTTCTTGGAATACCTCCAACAATTCTTCTTGGAGTAGTTTTATAATGTCACTAGACATTTCGCTTTTCATCTTTACTCCAAACATAATTTCGTAGGGTGTAAATTTTGTTGAGGAGTGAACGTGCGCGTTTATAGCTTTTTGTACCATAGCTGCATACTGGTACCACTTAGCTGGATCATTAGCCGACAACTTAGACAACATAGAAAGAATTACTCTATTGACTCTTTCGATTTGCCCATTGCCTCTAGGAACACCTGTTGTTATTTTTATATGCCCAATTTTATTTTCGTTACAAAATTCTTTAAATAAATTCGACAAAAATGCTGCGCCTTTATCGCTGATAATACGTTGCGGGTTTCCAAAAATGGTGACCATGTACTCAAATGCTTTATTACCTCTTGAGTGTCTGTTGTTTTGGTCGGAAATAGCCAAACGAATTTAGAAAAACCATCAACTATTGCGAAAATATACTTATAGTTCTTCGACGTAGAATCCCAGATACCCAAATGATCGACATGGATAGTTGCCAGTGGGTAGTCACCCTTATTTATGCAATGTAAAAATTCTTCCTGCCTTCCTGCTTTGCGATTGTGTACTATGCACTCAACGCAGTTTGATATGTGCTGCTTCACCTTCTTTTCTAAATGTGCTATGAAAAAATCTTGTTGGATCGCGTGCATCGTCTTCTGCGAGTTCATATGACCAAAATTGTGTACGTTTCGTATAATTTCTTTCTCCATATTTCTCGGTACTATCAATAGCTCTTGACCCTTCCCTTGTTTATATAACACTCCGTTTTTCATTACGTAATCTGCGTATGGTTTATCGTCGAGAATTGCAGTTATCGCTTTTAGATGCTCATCATTTTGTTGCGCCTTCTGAATTTGTACTTGTATCTGCGATATAACAACCATAACCGGATAACGACTTAAGCTGCCAACATGCTTCATTCTCTCTCCTGATCGATGTTCAATATTAAAGTGGAAATCTTGTAGATACATAAGCCACTGAACCACTTCTCGGGGTACATCTTTTTCCGTGGCAGTCTGCTTAAATGCCGAACAATCGGTTACTATGTCAAATTGAATTCCCATTAAATAGTGACGCAACCTCTTCGTTGCCAAGTACGCAGCTTTCACTTCGAGAAAGTAACTATGTAACCTTTCTTCTTGAGGTGAGGTCTTTCGACTCCAATAAAATACGGGATGCCACTTTCCTTCGTGCTCTTGTACTAATGTCGCACCAAACCCATACTTCGATGCATCTACGTGAAGTTGAGTTTTAGCATTCTGCTTAAAAATTTTCAAAACAGGCTCTTGCGTAAGAGCTGACTTCAAATCAAGTATTGCTTTTTGCTGCGATGGACCAATCTGAAATTCTGCTTCTTTCTTCAGTAACTGTGTTAATGGCCTAGCTATGATGGCATAATTTTGAACAAACTTCCTAAAATATCCCGTCAAACCTAAGAAAGCTTGAACGCCTCTGATATTTTTAGGCACAATAAAATTTTTAACAGCTTTAATTTTATCTCTTCCAGGCCATACACTACCATTATGAATTTCATGACCCAAAAAACTAATTTTATCTTTTGGAAACATGCATTTGGACCATTTTATTTCTAAACCGAAACTTTGCGCCTTCTGCAGAACCATTTTTACATTCTTCAAACATTCGTCCGCTGTCTGTCCGAAAACAACAATATCGTCTACATATAACTCCATGATACCGTCGTTTATCATCTGCCGAAAAATATAGTTTACGTACCGCATGAACACTGCTGGCGAGTTACAAAATCCAAACGGTGCCTTAGCAAATTCAAATAAACCTTCTCTAGTTAAAAATGCTGTATATTTCTGACTACTTTCTTCAATCGGCACGTGAAAGAACCCGTTTTTGAGGTCCATAACCGTAAAGAATTTCGCTGATTGCATCTTCTCTAACACTTCATCGATGATTGGAACAGGGAAACGATCTTTTAACACAGCAGCATTTAGTTTACGATAGTCTATGCAAACACGATAACTTCCATCTTTTTTCCTTGCAAGAACAACTTTACTGGCTATGTTTGCGTTGGATTCATGAACTATTCCAAGTTTTAACCACTCGTCCACTTGACTCTTGACAACGTCACGCTCTGCTGCACATAATCGGGTCGGACTTTCATTGAAATTAATAAAATCGTCTTTTGGTATTATTTTCAGCTGAATAGGATGTTCAATCGGACTAACTACAGGATTGTATTCATTAATTAATTTATTAACATCATTTCTATATTGAGGCGGAACATCAATTTCTGGCACTTTTACTATAATATTGTATACGCATTTTAATTCGACCTCTTCTTGTACATTTGTCTTATCGGAGAAAAAATATCCCTTAACATTAAACTCTAATTGGAAACGCTGAATGAAATCATATCCGACAATAACTTCGTTGTTTATTTTATGATCGGCTACGACAAGAAATGAATGCTCAGTTTTTATATTATCAACTTCAACTTTTAACGATAACGCACCTTTCGCCGCAATCGCAACATTTCCCAAACCATACAATTTCGCAAAACTTTTTTGTAGGCTGTGATTGCCAAAATTTTTTTCATAAACACATTGCTGCATAAGTGACACATCTGCACCTGTGTCTATCAAACATGATATGTACTTGTTGCTAATTCGCATTTGCTTACTTCGTTTATCACTTGTTAGCATGTTCACCGTTCTCTTCTGATATTCACAATTTTTTGCGATATGACCATTGCCGTTGCATTTAAAGCATTTTGTTTCTGCCTTACATTCTGCACGTATGTGTGTAGATGACCCACAATTGAAACAATGTCTACTTACTGCGCGATTTTCGCCCTCATCGTCTTTAACATTTTGCGCAAGCTTCGTGTAGTTTCGCTTTTGAACTGCGCTGCTGCTGCTCTTGTAACTCATTTGCTGTATAATCCCGAAACGCTCTTTTAGTTCTTTAAATGTCTTAGAACTATACAATGGATATTTCAGATCTTCACGCACCTTAATTCCGTCCACAATGTATCGAATAACTACTTCGTCTTCTATCGACCCCAGTGCTGCCAGCTTCCTCATTTGCAGAATATATTCGTAAAAGTTCTCGTCGTTTATCTTTTGCCTTTGCATTAACTTCTGATGTATGTCAGCACTGTTGAACTTTATGTCGAATTCCTCTTTGAGCGCTTCGCACAAAGAATCGAAGTTCGAAACACTCACTGTTTCTAGGAACAGTTTTGCCGTTCCTCTCATTTTATTCCTCGCATTTACATATTTCTGCTTTTCGGTAAGCTCATATGCGTCAGCATTCTCGTTGAAGTTTTCCAACCACTTTCCAATAGGAATTGTCACGCCATCGTATTCTGGAACAATTTTTTCGAATTGGTCGACTGACACGTTTTTGCCTGAGTTCAGCATTTTTAATAGCTCTACCAGATCGCTTGAATTTATTCCACTATCACACACGTTCGAGTTCTGATTTTCGACTTTTTCCTCTGTTTTCTCCATTTCGATCAACTTTAATGAAAATGTGTTCTCTTTTACCAACTCTGGATCAACTTTTTCAGCTTCAAATAGATTTTTTCCTGCTACTTCCTTCTTCTTTTTGCTCGATCTGCATACAGGCATCGTTCTTACAACTTATCCGTTAATAGGTTGAGCTTGAACGACTGAACGTTTGAGCGGTTTTTAGGTTGAGCCCCCTTGTAAAAAGTGATTATAACGTTTATTAACAAATGTTGTTTATAATTAAGTTACAATTAATTGAAAATGAATGAATGAATTAAAGAATAGAAAAATATTGATCAGCTGCGTTTGCCAACTTCTTCGCTAACTGTCTTAACCAACTGTGTTCACCAACTGTATTTTGCCAACTGTGTTCGGCAACTGTATTCGCCAACTGTCGCTACTTCTTGAGATGTGAAGTTGGTTGCTGCCAGCCTCACGCAGGGTGTTGCCAACATTACATGTATGGCGCCCGATGTGCTATTATAGTCGCCATCACACTAGATCTTATCACAGTTATGAGCTTGAAGTTCTGGCTGTTGTTGAAACATTTAGAAAAGGCATCTTCTTACTGGGGAAAAATTTGGAAAGCGTAACCGATTGATCTACGATTTCTCATGTTTAAGGCCATACGGAAAGAGCATTAAAAATAATACAAGATAAGAAGGGTACAAAGGACATTTTATACTTGCAGGCATCAAAGCCAGGGAAATACGTTAAGGTGTAAAATGTCAATCGGAGGACCAGAACCCAAGCAATTTTTATATGTGCATATTGGATTTTTGGAGTTTTTATTGGATTCAAACAATTTTTGGTCATAATTCTTGCAAGGTTGCATCTCGTTATAATAATTGCTTCTTGATTTTTGTACTGAAAACTAAACGAATCAAGTGTATTTTAAAATTGTGCAATTTGGGAAGTGGACGTGGTTGTAGTCCGATTTTGCCGATTTTTTCCCAATGTGATTTAAGAATGTAAGATAAATGCTACGATTTAAATTTTGTCGAAATCGGTTGGTCGGGTCCCGAGATATGGGATTTCATCAAAAGTGGACGGTGCTACCAACCAACTCCAATAAGTCTCTCTCATACCATGCCTCTGTTATATTTAGTTATTGAGTTAGTTTGGGTGTATTGTAAATTTGTTTGAGTCCTTCTATTGCCGGTTGTGATAGTTTTTTGGGTTCATCTTCTTTTTTCGAAAATTAAGGCGATCACTATTAAAATGAAAATTAGAGTGATACTGGTTCCATATTTGACTCTATTTTCTGCTTCTAACAGACTTACTTCTTTTGTATTATTCAGTTTAGTTTAGCTGTTTCAGCATTTCCGGCGAGAGGAATTCTTTTATGTTGGGTGGTGCGGATGACGGTTGTAGGATGGATGGTAATGGTTTACTTGCTGTTCTTTCTTCGTTATAGAATTTTTTACCGTTGAAAACAATGGTTTGTTGGTATACAAAATGATGAATGTCACGTTTAAAAATGTAGATTCGTTGTTTATTGAAATTTCACCAATGTATTTGTTTAGTTTTAGTAGTATTCCAGGTCCCACTTCCTTTATAGTTGGAAGATGTTGGTTGTTGACATCCGTGCAGTTTGGCAAACGACTTTTTAAAAGATTAATTATACATGAATCATTACTTAAATCTACTATATGATTACTTAAGATATTTGTAGGGAATTACATATATTTTTTACAATATTTTTTTATTCCATAGATTAACTTTTCGCAATTTAAAATTTAGATTTTATTAATTCTCCCATTATTTTTTACATTAGAGTTATCCAAAGTTTTACAAATTTGGTTTTTATAATTTTGACATTAATTGCAATTTTTATTTCACAAAATTCGATTGCTTCATCTAGATTTACATATGCGATATCGTCATTGTCTATTACTTTTTTTGCAATATTGATTTCTTCATTTGATAAGATAAACGAATTTATTATGCTGGCTTTTGTTCAATATATTGCCTATGCAATATTTAAAACTTCTTCTTTAATTATCTTTAACTTGTATTTTAGCTGAAGGAGTGATTCTATTCTGGAAAAGAATTTATTTAGTTACGTACCTTACCTTTGTGAATTTGTCCTCTTTCAGTTAACGCGGTACTATTTCTGTCTTCCTTAACTATTTCCTTACTGTAGGGTTTACTTAGCTTAGTTCCTAATATCCTATTTTTCTTAACAAATATTATTTGTCCTGGTAGATATGCTTTTATTTCCTTCTTATTTTTATTTTGATATTCGGTATCCTTTTTCTGTTTCTGAGCTAATTTTTCTAAGTTGATTTGTCTAGTTCTTCCTACGTAGTCAGGCGTAAATGTACATTTCAATGAAAAAATAAAAAAATTGATCTACCGGTCTTTTAACCCTTTCATGCCCGATGTTGCCTATAAGCAACATTTACATATATGCTTCTAAGTCCCGTTATATAACCTTTTTTGACGCGCGGTTTTTTGCATTATGTAGTCTGGTGTATTGTGAAAGCTTACAGTGAATTGTTCTATCGTAAGTTTTGCAATGGTTCATTCAGTAGGCGTTTTTTGTAGAGTGAAATTGTCAAGATCGCGAATTGTCAAAATCACGAAAAAAGGCGTTTACGCAAAAAATGTTTAAAAAGATTAAAATAGCTATTTTATTGCAAAACCAAGGAAACAACATAAATAAATAAAGGTAATAAAGTTATTAATAATAAAAATAAATCATTGTAAAAGTGGTTAGTTTGCTTAAAATAATTTTGTAAAAGTGCTGTTGTCTATAGGCAACATCCTGTAACTAACGAACCAGGACACTAAGGACTTTTACATTTTTATCATTTCATACTTGAGTTAATACTAACATATATCTGTCCTAAAAAATGTTTTAGCTCCACCCATTTTAATTCGGGCATGAGAGGGTTAAGTGGTGTGGAATGAACTGAATGACTATATTCACATACTGCTCTTCCTAAAAGTTCTTCAAAATTTCTGTGTTTTCTTTTATGCATTATTTCGATTAATGTTAAGTGGAACCTTTCCTTTGTCCTTTATTTTGTGTCGCATCCCTATGTGCTCTTAGATGTTCTTTTAGTATGACATTCTCCTGTTCTTGTTTGTTACTAATATCTTCAACTAATTTTTGGGTATGTCGGTTTTTAATGTTACTAAAGTGAATAGGATAGATATTTTGTATCATACCCATTA
>NW_026089623.1:13037608-13062076 GCF_024586455.1 Bactrocera neohumeralis | reverse complement strand
AAAGCGGCAGGGCCCGACGGATTGCCGGCCGAGCTATTCAAACACGGCGGCGAAGAACTGATAAGGAACATGCATCAGCTTCTTTGTAAAATAAGGTCGGACGAAAGCATGCCCAACGATTGGAATTTAAGTGTTCTATGCCCAATCCATAAGAAAGGTGACCCCACAATCTGCGCCAACTACCGTGGGATTAGCCTCCTCAACATCGAGTATAAGGTTGTATCGAGCGTATTGTGTGAAAGATTAAAGCCCACCGTCAACAAACTGATTGGACCTTATCAGTGTGGCTTCAGACCTGGAAAATCAACAACCGACCAGATATTCACCATGTGCCAAATCTTGGAAAAGACCCGTGAAAGAAGAATCGACACACACCACCTCTTCGTCGATTTCAAAGCTGCTTTCGACAGCACGAAAAGGAGCTGCCTTTATGTCGCGATGTCTGAATTTGGCTGTGTAAACTGTCGTTGAGTAACACCAAAAGCTCCGTCAGGATCGGGAAGGACCTCTCCGAGCCGTTTGATACCAAACGAGGTTTCAGACAAGGCGATTCCCTATCATGTGACTTTTACAACCTGCTTCTGGAGAAAATAGTTCGAGCTGCAGAATTTAATAGAGAAGGTACCATCTTTTATAAGAGTGTATGATATTGATATCATCGGCCTTAACACCCGCGCCGTTAGTTCTGCTTTCTCCAGACTGGACAAGGAAGCAGATAGGTATGGCAGTGAACGAGGAAAAGTCGAAATATCTCCTGTCATCAAACAAACAGTCGTCGCACTCGCGACTTGGCACTCACGTCACTGTTGACAGTCATAACTTTGAAGTCGTAGATAATTTCGTCTATCTTGGAACCAGCGTAAACAACACCAACAATGTCAGTCTAGAAATCCAACGCAGGATAACTCTTGCCAACAGGTGCTACTTCGGACTGAGTAGGCAATTGAGAAGCAAAGTCCTCTCTCGACAAACAAAAACCAAACTCTATAAGTCACTCATAATTCCAGTCCTGCTATATGGTGCAGAGTCTTGGACGATGTCAACAACTAATGAGTCGTCGTTGCGACTTTTCGAGAGAAAATTTCTGCGAAAGATTTGTTGTCCTTTGCGCGTTGGCCACGCCGAATATCGCATTCGGTGGAACGATGAGCTGTACGAGGTATATGACGACATTGACATAGTTCAGCGAATTAAAAGACAGCGGCTACGCTGGCTAGGTCACGTTGTCCGAATGGACGGAAACACTCCAGCTCTGAAAGTATTCGACGCTGTACCCGCCGCGGGAAGCAGAGGAAGAGGAAGACCTCCACTCCGTTAGAAGGACCAGGTGGAGAAGGTCCTGGCTACGCTTGGAATATCCAATTGGCGCCACGTAGCGAAAAGAAGAAACGACTGGCGCGCTATTGTTAACTCGGCTAAAATCGCGTAAGCGATGTCTACGCCAATTAAAAAGAAGAAGAATTATTTCACCACTCTCTACTTAAGATCAGAATTTCACCAAATCCTGATTAAGGAACATGGCAGGGAAAAAACAGCCTTCTCAATAAATAGTGCGAAATACGAATTCCTTCGTGTACCAATCCGACTAAAGAACGTCTCCTCAATCTTCCGGAGGTGTGTTGATGACATACTTAGGCCTTACATTGGTAAATGTGCGTATGTACATATATATTGATGATGCCCTAATATATTCAGCTACACCTGAACAGCATATGAAAGACCATTACCAATATCATACAAACTTTACTTGAAGCCAATTTGAAAATCCTAGACGAAAAGTCACATTTTTTTCAGAGACTAACAGAATACCTAGGGCACATTACTAAAAACGGTAGGATTACAGTAGACTCCAAAAAAAAGTATTACGGTACTTGAAAAATATGTAAATGACGTATAATGAAATCTCGATTATCACTTTATCATGCGAGAGTATAAAATGTTCGGTGACACCCGAACTTAGCCCTTCCTTACTTGTTTTCTTTCACTTTCATACATCTTCTTGATAGTTAAGTCAGGATTTAAATATTGTCGCCTTTGATTATGAGCTCTGGTGTAGTGACTACTGTAGGCTGGAAATGAATTTATATGCTTTATAACATTTTTATCGTCTATTTTATTGCTTGCAATGCGACCTTTGCGTTTATCAACCAAAGATATAACTTGTTCTTTAGAACAACAATCGTATATCCTCCCGTCACTCACCTGATAAGTGTCTCTAAAATATTTCTTACAAACGGTAATATCAAGTCGCTCTTTTGGAAAGTAATATGTAAACGAATGAGATCTTCGTTCTTTAGTTTCATTTGTAGGGCGCCTTCTTTTTATACCCTGAACAGGGTATATTAAGTTTGTCACGATGTTTGTAACACCAAGAAAGAAGCGTCGGAGACCCTATAAAGTATATAAATAATTGATCAGTATGTTGAGCTGAGTCAATTTAACCATGTCCGTCTGTCTGGCTGCCATATAAACTGAACGATCGGAATCAAGTTCTTGTATGGAAAACTTTCACATTTGACAATGTATCTTCACCAAATTTGGAATATATTATTTTCTAAGGCAACGATGTAATCTCCGCAGAAATTGGTCAGATCGGTTAACTATAGCGTATAGCTACCATACAAACTGAACGATCGGAATCAAGTTTTTGTATAGAAAACTTTCACATTTGACAATGTATCTTCACCAAATTTGGTATATATTATTTTCTAAGGCAACGATGTAATCTCCGCAGAAATTGGTCAGATCGGTTAACTATAGCGTATAGCTACCATACAAACTGAACGATCGGAATCAAGTTTTTGTATAGAAAACTTTCACATTTGACAATGTATCTTCACCAAATTTGGTATAGATTATTTTCTAAGGCAACAATGTAATCTCCGATAAAAATTGTTCAGATTGGATTACTATAGCATATAGATTCCATACAAACTGAACACATAGTTACTAAAAGAAATGCACCTGTGAAGGGTATATGAGCTTCGGTGCAGCCGAAGTTAACGTTTTTTCTTGTTATTTCGTTAACTTTGATACAACCTCTTAAGAAAATATTTTGGTCAAGTTGACTATGTAATCTATAAAATTCTTTCATGCCAGCCTCCTTTGCAGGTATTAGTTTTCCTCCCCTATTCCTGTATGCCAAACGTTTTATCCTGTTATGCTTTTGTAAATTTCGTATCCATTTAACAGGATTACGACTTCTTTTTCTCCCAATAATGTGTTTGTTGGGTTTGTACTATTGCAATCCGATGAATCCGAGGAACACGATAAACGTCTTCTTAACCCAGAATTTCTGGTGATAAATCGTATTGAAGAAACATCACTGCTTTCCTCACTCACGTTATTAGTCTCACTCATTTTGATTGTAACGGTATAATATTTATTTGCTTAAAAAAAGTTTGGGAGTAATGTTGAAAAGGCTAATAGAGAATTCCGCTCCTCCCTTCCTTAGTTATAAAAAAAATATGTCAAAATTTAAGCTCGTAGAAATCAGCCATTATTTTTTGATTTCATTTGAACAATGTTGCCATTGCTAAATACGCATATACATATAATTTTGTACACATCTAAGTTTTCAGTTACAGTTTTCCAAAATATAAAATATCAAAACTGAAATCAAACTGTAAAAAATAATTTATATATTTATAAAAAATAGCATTTGTCTCCGCTTTTGAGTTAGTTTAAGAATTCTACTATCTACTATTAGAAGTACACAGTAACATACTGCGTGCGAGTTCACTGCTACATATACTAATTGTGCTTCTCTTTATCTGTTTACCGATGCGATTTTGTTACGAATATTATTGAGGGGAAGAGAACATCTTCGGCCGTTTAAAAACAAATAAGCGTCGATGCACGGCCAGCATAGATACGACGTTACTGAAACGATTTATCTTAGAGTATGGAGTTAATCGAAATGGCTTCTGAAATTAATTACTTATTATTCAGTTGCCAAAAATAATTGCCATTTAACGGTGCTAATATTTATTATTCAGGAAAGTTATTATAAATATAAAAAGTTATGACTATACTTTGACACTTAAACTTAAGATTTTTCAAAAAGTGGAGTTAATTGATGTGTTTATTGAGCGGCTCATATATGAATTCAAAAATCAAATAATTATAAAAAAATCAAGCGAACCACAGTTAATACATTCATCGTCATTTCACAACAAAAATTGATTTAATTGGAACATTGAAACAAATAATAAATCCAAATATCACAACAGCTGTCCACACGCAACTAGAATTAGTACGAAATACACGAAATTATAAATACTACATTTGACTCAGCGAAAAAGGTATTTTGCCAACATTTACTGAAAGACATCATAGTAGAGAAAGAACGAGATGAAATAATGAAACACACTCACGAAAGAACATATAGAGCGCAGAAAACAATACCAAAGAAATATTAGGAACATGCAATTGGCCAACTCTGAGAGAAGATACAAAGAAATTAGCAAAAATATGTGTGATATGCAAAGAAAATTAATATGAACGTGACCCAACAAAACAAGCATATGGAAAAACACCAATATCAATAGGCATAGGTACATCCATACAAATGAAGATACTTGTATTTCACATTAATAATACCACTTACTTAACAAGCACTGAAAAATATTCAAAATATGCATATATTAGGAAACTAGAAAACAAAAGAGAATTCCATAAGATTGTAGAAGAAGTTATCACTCAAATGTACCCATTCTGCTCACAACTCAAGACTGATAATGATTCTATATTTAAAAGTATCGCGTTACGAGCTTTATACGAAAAACTACATACATATACAACACCCCATGACTACCCCCAGCCATTCGACATCAAACGCTCAAAGAATAAAATATCAAACACTCCTCCTAGAAATCCATAGCGAATTATTAGATTTATTTTTAATTTTGCAAAGAATGGAGATTTCGATTCTGCAGCAATCAATATAGAAGAAATTGAAAGGATAATGAAAACCGAAAAACAAAACGTTCCAGTTATTAATGTTTTAGAATATGCAAGAATTCACATACTAAGAATGCAAGATAATATAAATATCCAATCACAGACAAATTATGCCAAACTTTCAAACTAACACCTTTAATGTGTAAACAAGGTAAATTACAATTAGACAACTTAGTCACTATAAGTAACAGTAATTACACTCTTGTACGAAACTGTAAAAACAATTTAAGCAAATAGATATGTATGTATGTAAACAGGAAAAGGAAGACAATTGTAATACAAGTGTACCCATATTACTAAACAAAGAAGCACATTGTAACATATTCCAAGAAAAGAACTATCCTGTAATAGGTTTAAGTCATGGTAACACTATAAACGACGGAACGCATAAAGTAAACAACGAAACCATAAAAGGAATTAACCTAGTTCAATTAAATTTATCTATAGAAATTGATTCCTAATATTATCATAACCAGAACAAAGAGGTAAAATGATTGCATTAGAAATTTAGAATTACAATCCAAATATCAATTTGACAACACTCAGAAATAAAACAAACTAATAATTACATTCACCCCATTCTTCTTCTTCTTTATTGGCGTAGACAACGCTAACGCAATTATAGCCGAGATAACAGCAGTGCGCCAGTCGTTTCTTCTTTTCGCTACGTTGCGCCAATTGGATATTTCAAGCGAAACCAAGTCCTTCTCCGCCTGGTCCTTCCAACGGAGTGGAGGTATTCCTCTTCCTCTACTTCCCCCGGCGGGAACTGCGTCGAATAGTTTCAGAGCTGGCCAGCGTAGCCTCTGTCTTTTAATTCGCTGAACTACATATGTCAATGTCGTCATATATCTCATACAGCTCATCGTTCCATCGAATGCGATATTCGCCGCGGCCAACGCGCAAAGGACAACAAATCTTTCGCAGAAATTTTCTGTCGAAAACTCGCAACGTCGACTCATCAGTTGTTGTCATCGTCCAAGCCTCTTCACAATATAGCAGGACGAGAATCAGGAATAAAGGGTTGTTAAACTTATTCCAGTGTGAGAGCGCCTCAAAATTAGCGTTTTTATAACATTTTCCATTATGGCCAGATTGAACAAAATTACAATTTTTGGGCATTTAAATTCAAACACCCAACATTTAGTATGAATAAAAATTACTATATAGCGGTTATTTATTATATGGAGAAACTATTTAAATCTTTTGAAAGAATATTATAACAACTGACTTTTGTCCTTTCAATGCCCAATAATTGGATTTAAGCTTGTTAGCTCTCAATCATTAAACGTTTTTAATCATTTTTCATTGAAAATAAAACTATGATGCTTCAAATTACAAAACGTTTCATCAAATATCTTTAAATTTTACAAATTTATTTAATTTTCATTTTTAAAAGTGGTCTTGAACGATGCAACAAATCCCTCCGTTTACATATTTTTTTGGTAAGATTTCAATCTGGCCATCGCTCGTTTCCAATTGCTAAACGTCAAAACCTCCTGAACTCGATCAACTGTCAAAGTTTAGGTGGTTTTGACGTTTAACAATTGCTCTCTCACTTCCAGTGAGAGAGGAGTTTAACATCTCTTTATCTCTGACGAGAATTATGAGTGACTTATAGTGTTTGGTTTTTGTTCGTCGAGAGAGGACTTTACTTCTCAATGGCCTACTCAGTCTGAAGTAGCACCTGTTGGCAAGAGTTATCCTGCGTTGGCTGACATTGTTGGTGGTGTTCACACTGGTTCCCAGATAGACGAAATTATCTAAGTTATGACTGTCAACACTAACCAAGTCACGAGTGCGACGACTGTTTGTTTGATGACAGGAGATATTTCGACTTTTCCTCGTTCACTGCCATACCTATCTGCTTCCTTGTCCAGTCAGGAGAAAGCCGCGGGTGTCGATGATACTCTGTTCACTCTTATAAAAAAATTTACCTGCTCGATTAAGTTCTGCAGCTCGAATTATTTTCTCCAGCAGCAGAGTGAAGAAGTCGCACGATAGAGAGTCGCCTTGTCTGAAACCTCGTTTGGTACCGAACGGCTCGGAGAGGTCCTTCCCGATCCTGACGGAGCTTTTCGTGTTGTTCAACGTCAGTTTACACAGCCGTATTAGTTTTGCGGGGATACCAAATTCAGACATCGCGGCATAAAGGCAGCTCCTTTTCGTGCTGTCGAAAGCAGCTTCGAAATCGATGAAGCGGTGGTGTGTGTCGATTCTCCTTTCACAAGTCTTTTCTAAAATTTTTAGCATGGTGAATATCTGGGCAGTTGTTGACTCGCCAGGTATAAGGCCACACTGATAGGACCCAATCAGTTTGTTGACGGTGTGCTTTAAGCTTTCGCACAATACGCAATACGGCAATGGAACGTCTTCTCCATCATAATCTATTGGGGAATCAGGTTCGCCTTCTTCTGGCGTTGTACTTTCACTGCCATTCAGCAGGCTGAAGAAGTGTTGCCTAAGTAATTTCAGTATGCTCTGGCCAACAGTTGCTAGATCACCTCTGGGCGTCCTACAAGAGTATGCTTCGGTCTTGAAACCTTCTGTTAGCCGAATAATCTTGGTTGCAACAAGATAATGGTCCGAGTCAATGTTAGGACCTCGTAGCGCACGCACGTCCAAAATACTGGATACGTGTCTTCCGTCTATCACAACATGATCGATCTGGTTGGTGGTTTCTCGATCCGGTAACAGCGAGGTGGCTCTATGAATTTTCTTATGCTGGAATCTAGTATTACAGATAACCATATTTCGGGCCCTGGCGAAGTCGATCAGCCTCAACCCATTTGGGGATGTTTCGTTATGGAGGCTGAATTTACCGACCGTAGTGCCAAAGATACCTTCTTTGTCCACCCTAGCGTTAAAGTCGCCAAGCACGATTTTTATATCGTGGCGGGGCAGCTCTCATAGGTGCGCTCCAAGCGCTCATAGAAGGCATCTTTGGTCCCATCGTCTCACTGTGGTCGCCCCCATAGGCCAAAAATAAAAAAATCAAGTTAAAGTTTTCGCTAAAAATGTGCCAACACTGTCTCATAATAGCTCACACTTTTTTAATCTGCTGTTATTTTTGTTTTGTTCCAGCTGTACTCTGCAAGAATAACTGTTTAACAAAGAGCAAAACATTTTATTGGTTTTCAATGCGTTGCAGTCAGTGGCGAACGCAGGAAAAAAATGTGGGGGGGGTTTTAGGTAAAAAGACAAGGTTTCATTATTTCATTCACAAATTGAAGTCTAATCTTCTTTTATTTTCAGCGTTCACTTGAAGCGACAGATATAGGGATTGTTGCTCCAATCTTTGAAAAAGGATGCACCAGTTCCTGAAAATATATTCAAAATTTTAGTTAGAAAATATAATCTGAAGAAAAGATTTTTAACCTTTTCCACATTATAAATTCAGCGCGATCTTCTACATCAGCGGACCATTGCTTTTCTAAAACACGAACAGTCTCCTGCATCTCAATAACGTCAAGATTTATGCATTTATTTGGCAAAATGTTTTCAATTTTGGAAAGCAGCTCTCGATGTTTTAAAAATCGTTCATTGATTTGGTCCAAAAAATTATCTAAAAACGGTATATAAATTGATTGAATATTCTTCCGGTTCGCCTTCATAATTGTCGCGATTAGTTTGCCGCTTCGCCAAACGCGGAATTTTGATTTCTAAATCTAATTCTGCGGCTATTGTTTTAACTGATTCAAAAATTAGTTTAAACGATTGTTCAGAATCATTACGCATTTCACTAATTTCAGCATACAAATTATTCGCATAAGCAACGCAGCTGCTCAAATCACAGTCTATTTGCTGCAAACATAGGCTTCTGTGTTTTGATAATGCAAAAATTGGCTTTAGTACGCACGTACGCACGTACGCACATAATTCATTTGTTCTATTCTCATTCACGCTCTAATCATTAGTGACAAGTGTTGCCGCGAGCTAAAAAAATTAAGTATATGTTGCCAAGCAAAAAAAGTATCAAAAAGTATCAAAAGCACAACCGTTGTTTTAAAAATTTTCATTTGAAAAACAAATAATAAGTAAAGTTGTGTATCTAATTCAGACCAGTTTTTTCTGGTTGTTTTTATTAAAAATATAGACATTTTAGTTAAGACACTCAAGTATTTTTTTGCAAATAGCATAATTTTTTTTAATTTAAATTTATTTCACAACAGTTTGCTCATGGAACGAAAACTGAAAGTCATAATAAATGATTTTTATTTTCCCTGTATTATGATTAAAAATAAACTCTAAAAAAAATAATAGAAACCTTATTGGTGATTTTTCAGTTCAGAACTAATTTTCAAAAGAAGTCCATTTTCGACTCACAATTCCCCTTAAATCTAAAAAAAATCCAGTTCAGCAGCCACAGAGTTATAAGGCATCATCTCATTACTCATAACTCATTACTTTGAAGCAAATTAAAAAAATGTCTCTGTCCAGATTACATTTTTCTGGGGTTTTTAATTGGCCTATATTCCCACAACTTTTTAATACTATCCAGATGCAATAGGTTTGTTTTAGTTTAACATTTTCATATTTTAAAAAAATTAAATTCTATCAGCAGAAAAGTATCAAAATAGGCCGTTTGTGAACAAAAAAGTATCAAATTACAAAATTTAGAAAAAAAGTATCAAAAAAGATACAATTGTATCATCGTCGGCAGAAAGATTGCTTTGAAAACAACAAATTACAATTTTTCAAATGACTATGTAGAATGAAATTCTACTGTTTAAAAATTCAATTACTTGGGGGGGCGGGGGGGTCGTTTTAACACCCCACAACCCCCCCCCCCCCCCCCCCCTGCGTTAGCCCCTGGTTGCAGTGTAAGCAACGTGCAAGTGAGGCTTTAAAACAAAAAATTAAAACAATTAAAAAAAAGATAAGACGAATTATGGAAGTATTTAATATTGTAAATAAAGGTATGAACTATTATATTTAATTATATTTATGGACTCAAAATGTTGTGTTAGTTTTTATTAATTAACTTAATTTTTGTAATGTAAAATTGGGTTGTATTAAAAATTTATACGTAAACAAAATTTTCACTTAGACTTTTAGTTGTGAATTTAATCGAAGTTAACGATCAAACTTATATCGGAATATAAGCCAATATTTACAGATTATATAAAGAAAATTCTAGCTGCTAGTTTTTGCTAGCCGCTGCGTAACCTTGAACAGAACAACGTGGTCTCGCCGCTTTTGAGCATTTTTTTCGTTTGTGTAATTGTGCTTTATGTGATGTGTGTTGTTAATATCGTGATTGTCCTTGTGCGTTTTTTTGTGTTGTTCTTTGATTCCGTTCATTTGTTAATTTTCTTTTCTTAAGTTATTTATAACTTTTAATTATATTATGCTTTACTTTTTATATAGGAGCTTCTTATGAATGCGAAGTAAGCCGTATTTATATATATAATAAGTGGTGTTCAGTGACAGGTAAAAATCCAGTCAAGATTAAATTATTTCACAAGGAATTATTTCAATCTGTGAAATCGAAAATAGAGAATGATGGCTGTATAATGAAAGCGGAATATTTGGATCAATTGGAAAAACGCGTTAATTACTGCTGCAAGAGAATTGCAATATTTTGGAGTGACTGCAAACGAAATAAAACATTCGTTTTGGAAAAGTATTCCGATTGGCTTTCGAAAAATGAATCGTTTTCATTCAATTCCGATCTACACACTTCACCTGTGCGAACAATAGTTTGGACGACAGCCACCTATTTGTCACGTCACAAGAAAAAGGCAAACAGAATTTCGCTTGAAAATGGGATTGATTGTCGATAAGCCGAAGATTGGTCAGTAATCCTGGGTTATCTTCGGAAATTACAGGCCTAGATAAAGACCTTATTGAAAGATGTGCAACAATATTGCAAACACTCTATTCAGGATACAAAATTAATGTTGAAAAATTTAGGACATTTGCACTCCAAATAGCCTTTCATTTAACAAGGACATATTAATGGTATTACCTTCCGCCTACTGTTCATAAGATTTTAATTCATGGACCATCCATAATTGAAAACGCTCTGTTGTCGATTGAGGAATTGTTGGAGGAAGCTGCTGAGTCAAGAAATAAGGACATAAAAAAATTTCGTCTGCAGCATACAAGGAAAATTTCTCGAGTAGCAACAAATCAAGACCTACTAAAGCGTCTACTCCTTTCATCGGATCCTTTCATAACGGGACAACGAAAGATACCACCTTAAATGAAGTAAATTTTTAATAAATATTTGTATGATCTTTTAGTATAATATATTATACAATAATATGCTTAGTACTTGTTAAAATTACAAACAAATGCATTATTCTGTGATATGGGGACTTACGAGCAGGGGGTGTAACTTGAGGAGTGAGTTGAATGTGAACGATATTTTATATTTATTTATTCATTTATATTTTTATAGAATTTCGGAAAAAATTTAGAATTTTAATCTCCACTAGAAGTATTTTTGGCCGCTCGCTCCATATAAGCCCGACCACTGTGCATCATTCTCTTCCCTCGCGGCATGGGCGCAGATCAGCGATATGTCGAAGAACTTCGCTTTGATGCGGATTGTGGCTAGACGTTCATCCATTGGTGTGAATGACAGTACTCGGCGACGGAGTCTCTCTCCCACCACGAATCCCACAACGAATTTGCGCTCCTTTATTTGGCCACTTTAGTAAATGCCACAAGGAGCTACCCACCTCTGTCCTTGTTCCGTCCATCGCAGCTTGGCAACGGCACCTTCCTAATTAAGGAGGGTGCTTGCTCTTTAATAGTAATCCTTAATGCGTTAGCCGTGGTTATCAATAAAAGGGGAGTCACCCATCCGTGACTGTTGTCTTCCTTTTCAGTGGTAAAATTTTTACGTGGCTGGGGCGGGTCCCAAGCCCAGCACACAAGACTATTCGAACTATTAACCCTGGTGAGGGGATGCTTCGCTTTTTTACTTCAGGTCGCCTTCTAACGAGTGGATAAATAGTCTAAGACCGGAAGTCGTGAGCTGCTTGAGCCATATATAAAATAATCGTTTGTGGCTATTCCCAAGTGAATGGTAGTCAGAGAACTTTTCTCACTTGCAGAACTTTTACACACAACCCATCCTCCAATTGGTTATATTATATTTGAATAGTTTTTACATATTTTGAGTTTTTTCGGTGTTATATATGGATAGTCATTATAACAATGGTTTTGAATGAAAGGGAATATACAAGAGACACCAATCACAGAAGAAGCAGGGTATATTGTAGTTCAGCTAGGAGAAGTAGAGATAGTACGGTTTGTATACTATATACTATTTTACATATAATTAAACTAAAACAGATAATGGAAGTGGTTGATAAGATTAAGGAAAATATTATACCTATAAATAAATAGAAACTGTAAAGTCAAAAATAAGATCAATAACTCCCAGGGAGGGAAATAAAATAAATAAGTAAGAGGAAAAGAGTACCCAAATGGTTATTCGGTATAATGGATGATAAAGACACACAGGATATAGAGAAGTATTTATTGACAGTAGGAAAAATAGTCACAATGAGATAATTAATTTAAATAAACAAATTTCAATAAACAACCACTGCATTAATAGTCTGTATCAATTAAAGAGCACAGTAGAAACTGCCAGTAAGCTAAACTCATTGAACCAAGAGAATAACGAAATAATGTCAACTTCAACGATTAGTTGAACAAATTAAGGTAATATAAGGAAAAAATTATAGAAATACAAAACAATGTAGCAGCAGAAAAATATAATCTTTTTTTAGACTGAAACTTGCAATAGTAGTACTTATGACTTACAAAAATGAGTCAATCATAATGCAATTCAGCTACCTAGAACATATTTATCTACCGATTTAAAATTAATCACACCAATGCCAAATAGAAATAAGTTCGAAACTGATCAAATAGATGAGGAAGTGTTAGAAGCAAGCCATTAACAATATAAAGCCAACACTTTGTTAAAAAACTTAAAATTAAGAAATTGTATTTTTAACAAGTAAGGAAGGGCTAAGTTCGGGTGTCACCGAACATTTTATACTCTCGCATGGTAAAGTGATAATCGAGATTTCATAATACGTCATTTACATATTTTTCAAATACCGTATTTTTGTAAAGTTTTATTCCGCTATCATCATTGGTTCCTAATGTTTATACTCGTATTATACAGAGAAGGCATCAGATGGAATTCAAAATAGCTTTATATTGGAAGAAGGCGTGGTTGTGAACCGATTTCACCCATATTTCGTACATGTCATCAGGGTGTTAAGAAAATATTATATACCGAATTTCATTGAAATCGGTCTAGTAGCTCCTGAGATATGGTTCTTGGTCCATAAGTGGGCGGCGCCACGCCCATTTTCAATTTTTAAAAAAAGGCTGGGTGCAGCTTCCTTCTGCCATTTCTTCCGTAAGATTTAGTGTTTCTGACGTTTTTTGTTAGTCGGTTAACGCACTTTTAGTGATTTTGAACATAACCTTTGTATGGGAGGTGGGCGTGGTTATTATCCGATTTCTTCCATTTTTGAACTGTATATGGAAATACCTGAAGAAAACGACTCTATAGAGTTTGGTTGACATAGCTATAGTAGTTTCCGAGATATGTACAAAAAAAATAGTAGGGGGCGGGGCCACGCCCACTTTTCCAAAAGAATTACGTCCAAATCTGCCCCTCCCTAATGCGATCCTTTGTGCCAAATTTCACTATAATATCTTTATTTATGGCTTAGTTATGACACTTTATAAGTTTTCGGTTTTCGCCATTTTGTGGGCGTGGCAGTGGGCCGATTTTGCCCATCTTCGAACTTAACTTTCTTATGGAGCCAAGAAATACGTGTACTAAGTTTCATCATGATATCTCAATTTTTACTCAAGTTACAGCTTGCACGGGCGGACAGACGGACGGACAAACGGACGGACGGACAGACAGACATTCGGATTTCAACTCTACTCGTCACCCTGATCACTTTGGTATATATAACCCTATATCTGACTCTTTTAGTTTTAGGACTTACAAACAACCGTTATGTGAACAAAACTATAATACTCTCGTTAGCAACATTGTTGCGAGAGTATAAAAATGACTGTGTATTCCAATATAATAATAAAACTTATATGCAACAGTTTCCAGATGATATTTTGTTGCTTAAAACTGTAAATAATGATAAAGTGATTCAAATTATCTAATCTAAATTAAAAATCGAAATGCAATTTGTAAAAAAGAATTTTTGACAAAAGTAAATTTTTAAAAAATTGTAATAAGCAATATTGTAATTATAATAATAGTAGTTATGTGGATAAAACGAAATAATGTCAACATTAAAATTTCAAAAACAAGGATTCGGAAGAATTCTAAAAGCAAAGAGGGGAGTTATGCATGACGTCTCTAATAGTTGCAACTTGAAAACAACCATGCCGCATAGATATGGATTAAAAGCAGAACGCGACGGAATGTAAGAGTCAGCATTTTCTGAAATGTCCCGTATCCATAGAATTATGATATTAAAATTTTAGCTTAAACGAGATTTAAGTTTTTATCAATGAAATAGTTGTTACACAGATATCAAAATGTTCTGTATATTTTACGGGTCTAATAAGAGCTTACTCGCATGAGTCGGGTCAAGCTGTTATGTTATTTTTGTTCAGCATTGTTTGGCATATCATAGAAATACTTACGCCTAAATAACATTATAAACCGTTCAACTTTATTACGAAAATTCACGTGCTGTAAAGAATATGTTTTACGCGCTTCGCTGAATTTACGGTCAACATAACCGCCATTTTCAGAGCACACTATTCGCAACATCCTCACCCATCTTAAGACCCAGCATTCATTCTTCTTTACTAGCGATATACACGAAGATCGTGGACAGAACAAGCAAAATTGAAGCTTTTTGGGACTTGTGGAATCAGAAATAATGCCGGAGATAATGACAACACGGAAATGGCGACCGTTATCGCAAAATTGAAGCTAGTGATCTCGGCGACATTTGGTTTCAACACGACGCCGCCACTTCTCATATATATTTCAAGTTTTGGGACGGTTGATTGGCCACCAAGATCCAGTGACATTTTCCTGTGGAGATATGTAAAGTCTAGAGTATATGAGACGTAGCCGCGGCCCACATTTATAACATTATATTTATCCCTGCTGATGTTTAAGCGAGCTTTCAATCTAAACGGCGCTCCGTAGAAACTTTCTACAAAAACCAAAAATAAAAATGAAACAAAATGAACAATTATTCAAAAAAGTGCAATAAGTGCAAGCGTTAGGCAATAACGCCGAAAGTGTTAATCAAACCATAAAAAACACAAGAAATTTGAAAATTAGATTAATCAAATAACAAATAACTGCGAAATAAACAATAAAATAAACCAAAAAACATGAGCGCAGCGCAGCCTCACCAACAAGGCCGTAGGCATTCTCTGAATTTGCCGAGCCTGCGGATTCAGCTCCTACCAATAAACAAGGCAACGGTGAGAAGGATGAGTCATCGCAGCGACCAACTGAGCTGCACCATAAGCAGAGCTTACAAAAAACAAGCAGCAGAGAACGGCAATCAACAACGACCAGCTCGCGTTTGCTCACACCAATAACTAAGCAGGTACCAGCAAGCACGCAAAAAGCGAAGAATAACATAACGCAAGGTGAGAATGTAACATTAAAAAAGGGCCAATCTCTGCGAAATGGCATTGCCCGCTACGTTAATATAAAAAGGAAATTAAGTCCTTCCAAGTCAGCGGTCAATCCTAAAAAATTTCAAGGCGGCATACCAAATAAGAATAAACCGGAAGTTTTAAATGGCAACAGATTTTCCTTACTAAGCAAGAGTGCAGACGACGATGCGAAGGGTACCACCACAGTCGTTAATGCCAAACCACCTCCAATATATTTGCGCGAGCGTAGCAGTAATACACTTGTTGTTAAGTGAAATTGTAGGTACTAACAATTTTTATTTCAACTTTTTTCAATGGCAATATAGATGAAACAAAAATTCAGTCCTACACTGAAAAAGGGGTAAATTTTAGAATAGCATCCCCCGGTTAAAATGGGTATGCACAGATAGAGCAGGTCCTTCGGATTAAGAAAATATACACATATAGTCTCCGCTGACTTATGGTTTCTAAAATAATTGCATTTAAAGTTCAAAAATTCAACTATTTAAAATGCGTGTTTCTTCCATTTATAATGAATTTTATAGTTATATTTTTAACTTTTATATCCACTAACACTTCACTTATTCGTTTCTAACCATTTGTTTTATATTAAATAGTGCAAAAATAACTTTTACAATAACAAAAGGGTTGCATTATAACTAAAAATCAGTGCTACCTTACGTCCATATATAACAGAGGAACTAAAAGTAATAAAGAAAACAAATAATACCCCAATGACTGAAAATATAATAACACATTAGTTTTCTGCATAGAATTCCTTTCTGCATTTATCAAGATTTCCTCAAGATAATGAGAATTTTGAAAGATTTTACATTACTCAACGCACGGTAATGAATTTATCTTAATAATCTTTCTTTTTTCTTATTTTTATTACATTACAAAATATGGTTTTCGCTTGTTTACAACCATTTTCCTATTTTATGAATAAATGGATTTTAACTAAAATTTGATATGGAATTAAAGTTATTTTTGCACTATTTAACATAAAATAAATGTTTAGAAACAAATTAGTGAAGTGCTAGTGGATATAAAAGATAAAAATATAAGTGTAAAATGCATTATAAATCGGAGAAACAATTTTTATAAATAGTTCATTTTTGAACTTTAAATGCAAATATCTCAAAAACCATAAGTCAGCGGCAACTATATGTATGTATATATATTCTTGATCTGGAGGAGCTCCTCTATCCGTATAACCCCGAAATGGGAGGATGCTATTATAAATCTCAGCCGAAGAAAGTTTTACGGAAGTAGTTAAATTTTTGTCAAATAAAAACAGGAACTATTATTAGCATCATCTGATCTAGTTGTTGTAATTAAGGGTATAGAGGCCACCGTAAACTCTAGTGAAGTCAAAGAAACATTGGAAGAATGCGGTTTTGGTATTAAAACTGTTGTAAATACATTATATTATTATTATGTATAGAAATAAAGTACCACAGCCAATGTTTAAAATTGAATTGTTGCCGAACTCAAATCAACTTAAAAAAAATGAAACACATCCAATATATAATTTGAAATCGTAGAGTAACTGTTGAAGAACCACGTAAAAGAAACGGTCGGGTACAATGTACTAACTGTCAAGAATATGGGCTTACCAAATCATATTGCACTCAACGCAGTGTTTGTGTGGTATGTGGTGATTTATTATACATCTCACTTCTAAATACACCCTTAGAAAAGACGAACTAAATAAAAAATGCAGCAATTGTGGAGGAAATCACACTGCTAACTACAGGGGTTGTCTTGTATATAAAGATTTGAAATCGAAGTTGTCACAGGGTATTCAAGCACGTCGTAACCAAATGTTACAAAACAAAAGACAAAAGTTCAAATCCTATTACTTTTAAGAATAATCATATGCAAGGAAGCTATGCAAATGTAGTGTACAAATGCAACTGCCGCAAAACCCTCCTTCTTGCTTTTTACGTGGCGGGTCCCAAACCCAAACGGATGTTCTTAGGCTACCCAAAGGATACTTGGTCAAAGACCGGAAGTAGTGAGCTGCTTGAGCCATGTGTAAAAGAATCGTTTCTGGCCACTCCCAAGTGAATGGCGATCAGAGAACTTTCCTCACTTGCGTGAACAACCCTCCATCCACCACTACAGTTACAAGCTACAAAATATCCCTAAAAAAATCTTACGGCTATATTGTTCACCTTGTTTTAAAATTACATCTGGCACATGTACAGATAATAAAGTTATACAAACAGCCCATGATATTTGAGCCTAAAGCTTCTCTAACATCACATAAAACTAACTGGTTGAAGTATAGAAAATATATCAGCAGCCAAATCAATATTGATTGCAAAGTAAACACAAGAAAAGACATTGATGAAAGTATAAGAGAATTTAATGATGTAATAACTAATGCAGCAACACCAAAAAGAAACAATAAACCAGTTGGTTTTAGAAAGAGCACCAATAATGAAATAGAGAAACTTGTAAATGAGAAAGGGCGAGCTAGACGCGTATGGCAGTTAAATCGCTCCCTTTCAACTCTGCTTCAATTGAAATCTGCTATACGAAAGTTAAAAACAGTGTTTAAACGTGTGGAAGAACACAACACTGAAAATTATGTAAAGAAACTGTGTCCAAATTCTAGCAATCAAAACTCCCTTTGGAAAGCCCAAAAGTCTTTCGCCACCAGTAGATTCCAATATGCCTCTAAGACAGTTGAATGGTAATTGGGCACGTAGTGATGAGGATAAGGAAAATTGCTTTACAAATTACCTAGAAAAGGTATTTCAACCCAATTGCCCAAAAAACAACTTTAAATTGCCAACCTTGCCCCCTACCGCTACTTCTGAACTACTTACTTACTTCTGAAGTTACTAGAATCATAAAAGAGCAAAATCCGAAAAAGGCATCAGGACACGATTATATTACTCCAAAAACGATAATTGAGTTACCAAATATTGCTATAAAAGTGTTTTCCTTGCTCTTCCGGATACTATCCAATTTCATGGAAAAAGTTGCAGATCATCATGATAGATAAATCTGGTAAAGACCTAACACAGCTGTCTTCCTACAGACCAATAAGTCTCTTACCCTCTATTTCTAAAATATTTGAAAAACTGTTACTATCAAAGATGACTTCTTTCTTCCACGAAAATAATATAATACCAACGCACCAATTCGGTTTTCGTGCTAAACATGGCACTGTAAAGCAACTAAATAGAATTACCAACGAAATCAGGAAAGCATTCGATCAGAGAAAGTAATGTTCAGCTATTTTTGTAGATGTAGCTCAGGTGTTCGATAAGGTCTGGCATGATGGCCTTTTGTGGAAAATCAAAAACGTTTTACATTACGAATTGAATAAAACTTTGGAGTCATATTTAAGAAGCACGAATTTTACAGTTTAAGCAGCAGATTTCAAATCAAAAGAACGAGTAATAAGGGCTGGTGTACCTAGGGGAAGCGTGGTAGGCCCAACTCTGTACATAATATATAGAGCAGACATTCCAACAGCTACTAACTTATTGACAACCACTTTCGCTGATGACACAGTTCTAGTAAGCCGGAACAAATACCCCATCAGAGCATCAAGAGTATTAGAGCAACACTTAAATTTTGTTGAAGAATGGCTAGCCAACTGGCGTATATGTAAATATTAATTAGCAAAAATGCAAGGATGTTACGTTCTCGCTAAGACCAGAAACTTGTCGGACAGTTAAAATAAACAATGCCCTAGTACCCCAAGCGAATGAAGTAACTTATGTTGGGATTCACCTGGATCGACGGCTCATGTGGCGAAAACATATAGGGAGTAAAATAACTTGTATGAAGTTAAGAGCAGCAAATTAAAATTGGATTTTAAACAAAAATTCTAAACTTAGCCTAGACAACAAAGTACTGTTATACAATGCAATCATAAAACCGATTTAGATGTATGGCATTCAACTGTGGGGTACGACCTGTGCAACCAACATTGATATAATACAAAGGTTCCAATCTAAAATTCTTAGAACAATCACGGGTGAATCATGGTACATGTGTAATGAAAACATTCATAAAAATCTAGATATTCTTATGGTAAAGAAGGAGATAGAGGACAGCAGAATGAGATATATTTCTAAACTTCGCGAACATCCAAACCCATTGGCAAATGTCTTGACAAATTCCTACAATCAAACACGTTTAAAAAGAAGTGATCTGCCAGCCTACTAAAGAGCAAAGTTCCACCAAAAAAGCTCAACCACATTCTTGAGCTTCTTAAGTTTTAAATAGATTTAAGATTTGAATACTTATAGTTAGGTTTTACTAAGCAGATCCAATAAATAAAGAAATGTACCTTGAGTAGAAATTGAGATATCTTGATGAAATTTGTTGTGCAGGCTACTTGGCAAAAAAAAATCGAGTTCGTAGATGGGCGTAATCGCTACTGTGACGCCCACAAATCGCCATTAACCGAAAACATATAAAGTGCCATAACTAAGGACTTAATTAAGATATAAAATTGCAATTTGACACAGGGCATCGCAGTAGCAAGGACACTTGAGGACTAAATGTTTTAAAAAAGTGGGCGTGTCCACGCTCTCTATTATGCTTAACCTTAGAACTTTGATATAGCTATACAACTTAATCTCGTGACTTGGGCACTTAGTGCTCAGTAATGTATTTCGTATGGAAATTTAGACTTTTAATTTTGAAAAATATAAAAATCAATAAAGTTTTAATTTTGAACTGCTCAAATGGGTGAAATCTTCGCTGTCTTTTTAAAGCATTTTGAATGGATGTAGACGTTGTTGGTGTATTGTCCGCATCATTGTATTTTGCAAAATAGAACTTTTCATACATCCTTATATAGTGTTTGGAACATGCCGGAAAGGCAATAGTCACAAACTGCTGTTGGTTTATTATCAATCTTAACAGTTTTCACACTGCCTTTTCAAAGTATTGATTTGTGGCAGGAAAGGAAAATGGTGACAAATATTTGAAAATTAACTAATTTTGGAATAAAATAAATTATTAAAGCCTAGTTGTATTGCTGGACGCCAGCTCGATTCTGCAGGACCCCTTTTAAAATTTATCCCGTCCAATAGAATTTTTTTGTAGAATTAATTTTTAGTTTTGCATCGGTTTTGTAATTGCTTCTGCGCAAGATTCGTAGAGAGTTATTTCAAAAATATGTTGCGCTCTTCAAACTTATTGGGGTTCCACATAGGGTGGCTAAGATCAAACAGCCTGAACGCTGCAAATCCAGCATATTATAAAATAATGCCAGGGGTTGTTTTTCTTTTGCCGGTGAATCCACGTAGCATTTTTTCGAAAGTATCAGTACCACTTTTATGCTCATTATAATCATGTATGACTTGTGGTTTTTTTGTTACAGGATTAATATCTTCGCTGACATGAGCAATTGAAAGCACTACTACGTTTTTCTTCGAATGTGCTGTAAAGCTTACTAAATGCATTGATTTTTGGACAGTGATTCAAACACATCCCTTTTTTTTGCTTCTTTATAGGATGAAAATACTTTTGACAGTTGCGGCTAATTGCCTGTAATTGTGCCCACCTAGGTGGTATTCCGCAAAAGCGGACTTTCCGAAAGCTTCTTTTTCTCTTTTTAACCCTGGTCGAGACCAACGGTCTCATACACTTGACTCTGAGACCAATGGTGCTTGGCTAGGCCCCTATGTGTTTACATACATTTGTATGGAAATACGTGTTGTATTTACGCTCATATATGTACAATATAGATACATTTTTGAAATTTCTGACCTCTCGATTTGGTTTGGGCAAAGTCTGCAATCTCTCCTTCCTTTGAGTGTGTCAGCACCTTTTGATGTTGAAGCTACTAATCGTGATGGGATGTTGAGTGAACGACCGAAAAAGGATTCAAAAGCCAAACGACAAAATAGATGTTTGATGACATTGGGATTGTTCATACGATTTTCGATATTGGGCGTTGCCAATGTTCTCGATAAATTGTAAGGAAAAGTGCGTCGTGCATCCCTTTTATCTAGATGGTCGATTTCTTTGCAAACTACGAAAGCAGTCAATCCCATCACATCCAACAAGTTGCAAAAAAAGGCAAAGGTCCATCGGTTCGTTGGCCGTTTTGTAGTGTAATGGGTAACCTTCTGATCCATGCAGTCAACTCCGGCCTTTGTTGAATTATAAAATAAAATTGCTTCCGGTTTTTTGGCTTCACCTTCACAATCCTTTGTGTAGTGTAGGGTTGAAATCAAATACGAGACGAATTTTTTTCAATTCTTCGGGTAAACACTTCTTATTGGCGCGAATAGTACCGACGAAAGCAAGTCCAATGGTAGCCAATCGTTTGGCTCCTGTCAGTGTTGTGAAAAAGTTGTCAGCTACTATTGTTCTGCCGGCGTTTTCGTACCGTTTCACAAGTTTGGGCAATACATTTTCTCATTGGATCACTTCACGCTCTCCGCCATCCTTTTTCCCGCGTACAATATACCTTGCAATGGGTATTTTGTTTGTGAGTCACATGCCCACCAGATTTTCACACCGTATTTGGCTGGTTTTGATGGTATGAATTGCGTAAACTTTGTCTTGCCACGATACGGAAACAATTGGTCATCAATCGTTACATTTTCATACGGCTCATAGTTTCTGGCGAGGTTTTCATTTAAAAAATTCCATATATCGCGAATGATATATGAGTCACATGCCCACCAGATTTTCACACCGTATTTGGCTGGTTTTGATGGTATGAATTGCGTAAACTTTGTCTTGCCACGATACGGAAACAATTGCTCATCAATCGTTACATTTTCATACGGCTCATAGTTTCTGGCGAGGTTTTCATTTAAAAAATTCCATATATCGCGAATAGCGGCAGCCTTATCAGATTGTAGTCGGAATGAACGTGTGCGGCCATCATCGAAACGGATATATCGCGTCAATAACTTGAATCGTTTGAGTGGCATCGCCGCTCGAAAGATGGGAAGAGCATCTGTTTGCCACAAAAGTGGTGTAAGTTGCATATTATTGTGCGTTACACCAGAAGCAATAAGAATGCCAATAAATGCATCAAGTTCGGTGCTAGTGAAATCCACCCAAACTTTAGGTTTTGAGGTTAGATTTTCTGCATTCCATTTTGCAAATTGGTCTCTTCCGTAACGATTTGTTTGACTGACGATAATGAATGAAATATTGGTAGTAAAAAACTGTTTGAATACCTCAATGGGAACAGAGTTTTGTTGCGTCGGTCCAGGCCTAAAGCGCATAATATTGTGTGCACGAGTACGAATTGCTTTATTAGGCTCTTTTTTCCATTTTGTCCCATCTTTACCGTAGTAAGAAGTTTCAGTAGCAGCTGGAGTTTCACGCTCTTCTTCTTCTACACCATCAATTACTTCCTCTTCGTCGCTATCTAATATTTCATTCGGCTCGATTTCGATTTCATTTTCAATATCCGATGCATCTTCAAATGGCACATAATCGACATCTCTATCATCGTCATCGCTTTCGAATGGATCCACTTCTTCACGCACAACATCATTATTTTCATTTTGAATGTCATTTACCAATGCTGATGCTAAGCGATCATAAAAATCTGCACTGATATTTCTAGAACGTAATCGTGTATTATACATATATTCCACTTCATCACTAATTATTATAACCAAAGCGAACAGATTAAAAAAAAACAAGATGAGAACTGGCGCGAAATATGCGTATTTTCACTGTAATATGTTGTGCGTTCAACTATCTGTCATCAACTGACTTGCATAATACAAAATAATACAGAAAACGAATTCATTAGAGAGAGAAAAGAAGAATACTTTGCAAAAATAAATACACAAAATCCTGGTTTTGTTTGTAAACACACTCTTCTTTTGACTGTTTCCCTCTTTTTCTCTTCTTTCGCACGAACAAGTCGAGCGCAAAGAGCTCGCTATAGACCCGAATGAACATATTTATGCATGTGAGTATGTTTATATGAGTGCTAGATAAAAATACAAACCAATTTGGACATGTAACGAACATGAAAATAGATAAATCAACCGTGCGAAGTGATAGAAACTTACCAAAGTTCATATACTTTCATACAAAATATATGGGGTCTAGCCAAACAACATTTGGTTGACGCAATCTTCTAAGAAATTAAAAAAATTAATTATTAACGAAAGGAACAATTTTGTCACAAGAAGAAGGTTGTCAAATACCGTTTCGTTCGATAATCTGTTTCCATCTGGCAACTTCATAATACCCACCTCGTAGAAGCCCACCTCCTTAGTTGCGAAAAACTCGGACAGCCCCCTTTCACAAGCCAGGTGGTAATCCCTTGGCGCTATGTTGCCTTAGAAAATAATCTATACGAAATTTCGTGAATATATCTTTCCAAACGCAAAATTTTTCCATACCAGCACTAGATTCCGATCGTTAAGTTTATTAAGCAGATATATGCTATAGTAAGCCGATGAACAATTTTTTCGTATATTATATTATTATCTCAAAAAATAACCTGTGCCAAATGTTGTGGAGATACATTGTAAAATGTGAAAGTTTTCCATACAAGAACTTGATTCCGATCGTTCAATTTGTATGGCAGCTATATGTTATAGTGGTCCGATATCGGCAGTTCCGACAAATGAGCAGCTTCTTGCAGAGAAAAGGACGTTTACAAAATGGAAAATCACAGCTGGAAAATCACAGCCAGCAATTGTTCGTGAGCTCAAAGTTTTTGTTTATCGCATCATCACTCGTTATAATGATACTGGTAGCATCGCAAAACGCCATGGAGGAGGTCATCAAAAGACTGCAACGTCACGTGAGATGGTTCGGAAAGTGAAGAAGCGACTTGAGCGAAATCCACGCCCAAGTGCCAGTCAAATAGCTAAAGATCTGAAGATATCCGACCGC
>NW_026089623.1:12991062-13037508 GCF_024586455.1 Bactrocera neohumeralis | reverse complement strand
TATGTCTAATAGCAGCTGGATTTTTTGTATATAAGTTGGGATTAGTTAATTCTAAAGATATATTCTCTCTTTTAAGATTTTCCCTGGTAATAGTCTTTCTTTTCTTTGTTTCAGTTTTCTTTCTAATATGATTAAAATCGATATTTAAGTTATTTAAAAAGTCTACGGGTTTTACTTTAGTTGTGCTATGTATTGAGTTGTTATAAAAGTGGATAGCTTTTAGAACGAGCTCTTCTGCATAGTCAAGATTACCAGAATTTTTGAGAATTCGTATATGTTCAAGAAGCGTGGAATGCAGACGCTCTATGTCTGAATTACCAGTGTGAGAATTGGGGGTAGTAAAATGCACCTCAATACTATTCTCTTGGCAATATAATTTTATTAATGGGTTGTTAAATTCATTGTCCATTACTAGTTTATTAGGTTTACCTAAAAATGCAAATCTTTCTTCTAGTTTAACCTTAACTGTTATCATATTTTTATCTTTCAATTTATGGGCGGTTCCCAATTTAGTAAATTTGTCTAATGTAGTTAGAAAATAGGTTTTTTGAATTTGAAAAATATCGACATGCACAATTTCGTTTGGCTTTTCTGGCGTATACGTGAACTGGAACCGTTTTCTAATCGGCTTTCTATCGTATTTATTTTCGATACAAACTTCCTATCCACATCCCATCCTCGTCGCCAGTTATGCTATTCCTCTAACCCGGTTGAAACCCGACGTTCAAGGTTATATTTTATTTTAAGGCCAGTAAAATCCGCCAAAGTAAGAAACACCTTTTTATTTAATAATCTTTATTAAAGTTTTATACGAAGCGTCAAACCGCGAAAGTAATTCCTTTTTAACAATCTGTGTTTAGTCTAACGAAACATCATTATTTATACCTTAACTTAACATACGATATTTTGTTAACAATCTTAGTAGAGTGGGTATTATATGTTAAGTACATTAACATTGTGGATCTCTATATATAGATAAATAAATTTAACATGAATATCAACTATGTAAAAGGATTGAGATCCACATATATGTAACTCGCATACCAACATCCACACACTATTAGGGTGCGCCGACATATATGTACAAATAATACCCGGTTTTCAACGAATTTTCATGAGAGCGTCGTTTTTTTAGTTCCTAGTCAGCTGTTTGGCAGAAGTGTAGCTGGTTTAAAGCGGGAATTTAAAACATCATCTCAATTTCGAATTAAAAATTTTTTAAAATTCTGTAGATATAATAAAAAATAAATTATAAATTTCCTGACCCAAGTTAAAATTGCCTGACATTTCACTGACTATTCCAGAAATTTCAAATTCCCTGACATTTCCAGGTTAATCGCCACCCTGTAAATGCACCCTTAGAAAAGACGAATGCTGCAATTGTGGAGGAAATCACACTGCTAACTACAGGGTTTGTTCTGTACATAAAGATTTGGAATCGAAGTCGTAACCAAATGTTACAAACACCCCGTAATGAAATTATAGCAACCTCAGATAAAAGTTCAAATCCTATTACTTTTAATAATAATAATATGCAAGGAAGCTATGCAAATGTGGTGAAAGGCAACACTGTGCAAATGCAACTGCCGCAAAATCGTCCAAATGGCGGTATTGAAACTATGATTATAAATCTTACACAGCGTATGACACAATTCATGTCTACCATGCAAAGTATGATACAAGATTTAATAAAATCACAAAATCAAATGCTGCAAAAGTTATTAAGTAAAAAATGAGCTTACTAAATACCTGTATATGGGCTGACAAATTATATATTATTAGATTTCTGTCTGAAAAAATATATACGTAATGCTTATTGGAGGATGAAGCCATGTGTAGAAGTTCACGCAACTGAGGAAAGTTCTCTGATCGCCATTCACTTGGGAGTGGCCAGAAACGATTCTTTTACATATGGCTCAAGCAGCTCACGACTTCCGGTCTTTGACCAAGTATCCTCTGGGTAGCCTAAGAACATCCGTTTGACGGCGAGCTAAAGTGAGAAGGCAAAACATCCCCTGCATAGGGTTGTGCGCTGGGTTTGGGACCCGCCACTTAAAAGAACACCCCCAATGAAAATTAGCAATCAGCCTCGGATGAGAGTCCACCCTTTTGATGACGACCATGGAAAACGAAAAATGGACTACGAATTGAGGGCATGCACCTGGAATGTCCGGACCCTACTTGGCTGTCTCCGGATCGAAAAGCCACCAACCAGATCGATCATGTTGTGATAGACGGAAGACAAGTCTCCAGAGTTCTAGACGTGCGTTCGCTCCGAGGTCCTAACATTGACTCGGACCACCATCTTGTTGCAGCTAAAATTCGCACTCGCCTCTGTGCAGCAAAAAACGCACGTCAACAAACACAAGGAAGGTTCGACGTCGTGAAGCTGCAATCACAACAGACAGCCGACCGATTTTCTACTCGGCTTGCAATCCTAGCATCTCCTGTAGCTAGAGACTGTCAGTGTAAGTAGACGTGTTTCTAGTGGTCTAAAATATCAGAAAGAATTGGTGGCTTTTAAAGTGGTAGCAGGATTGTTTTAGTTTGAGACTTACCGGGAGACTGGAACTGGACTTCTAATTGAGTGGATGCTAATACCAAAAATTAGGTAAGTACTTTGATTTGGTTTCAATAGAATTTATCTGGCACTTACCTGCCCCTTTTTTGGTAATTTTATATAGTACATAAAACAAAAATTAAATAGGAATTTCCCCACGTAACAGCGAATCAAAACGTGAACTTAATTCCTTTTTGCCGTTTTGACTTAGTCTATCAGCTGTTTTTTGTTTTGTTTTGTTTCTCCTTTTTCTCCTTCTTCGTTTTGCTTTGGTTACGGCATTGCCAACCATCAAAATATAAATAAGGTTTATTAGGGCAAAGACTGAACGTACCCACTGACAGGTGTTCCCAACTATTCTCTGGCAGAATCATGGCCTCTGAGAACAGTTTGGGATGTACACCAGAGAATCCTTTTCGGAGGAACTCAAAAATCTTGAGAACGCCTCCAAAAGGCAAACGTGAAGAACCCACTGCTGGTGGATCAGCAAAAATATGCGAAAATAATGAAAATCCCAATATTTTCTGCAAACTGGGAAAAAAAATTAAAGAGCTCGAAAGCATGATGTCTGGTCAGAGAAATATTAACCAAGCTATGCGTGATCTGGTAAGCTGTATCACAAGCTTGTATGACAAGGCAGAAAAGCAAGAAAACTCGCCGAAAAGAGTTATGGTAGGAAAGGCGTCGCAGGTATCCCCTATCCAAAGAGATAAAAATGCCCCAAAGAGAACTCGCGAGATATTGGGATATTTGCCACCAACGAAGAAGCCGAAAAACATGAGTCATAAAGTGCAAGCAACATATAGTGAGGTCACTGAATGCGTGCAAAAAGACAGTTTGGGAGGCAAGCCCGCAGGCGAAAAATGGATAGACGCTGTCAGAAAGAAGAAACCGATCGAGAAGAGAATCAGATCGAAGCCAGACGCTATTATCTTAACAAAAAGAGAGGGAGCCTCGTTAGCAGATATATTGAAAAAAAATAAAATGCGACAGCGGTCTTGAAGAACAGGGTTCAAACGTGAGGTACATTAGAAAAACCCTCAAAGGAGACCTGCTAATCGAATTAAAAAATCAAACAGAAAAGAGAGCCGACACGTTCGAGAGTGCCCTAGAGGGAGTTATTGGTGAGATGGCCGTAATACAGCCAAAAACTCATAATATTACCATTATGTGCAAAGACCTAGATGAGATAACCACCCCTGAAGAAATATGTGAGGCATTACAAAGGGAATGTGGGATCCAAAACCTGGGGAAGAAAAATATAAAAAATCTGCGGAAAACTCGGAGTGGCACTCAAATAGCTCTTTGCTTAAGTGCGGTAAAGTAAAGATCGGGTGGTCTATTTGTCGTCTGCGGGAATTATCACCTATTACTCGTTGTTTTAGGTGCTTCGAACCAGGACATATAGCACACAAATGTAGCAGCCCCATTGATAGGTCATCCCTTTGTACTCGTTGCGGAACCCCAGCTCACATGGCAAAGACATGCACGAATTCCCCGAGTTATATGCTCTGCAAAGGAGAACACTCTGTTCTGAGTACGGCCTGTCCTAAATACGCAGATATGTTGAAGTCAACGAAAAAATGAAGATACTGCAACTTAATCTCAATCATTGCGCTGCAGCACAAGACCTTCTAAAACAAACGGTGCTGGAAGAAAACATAGATGTCGCCATTTTAAGCGAACGATATTCTCAACGTTTGGAAAGCACTTGGTGTAAAGATATAAGTGGCAAAGCAGCAATATAGACCTGTAAAGGACAAGCATTCACAGCTCGCTCCAATGAAACCCATAATGGCTTTACATGGGCGAATATACAAGGAATATTTTTTGTAAGCTACTATGCTCGTCCTAGTGCAACAATTAGCGAATTTGAAGATTTTCTCCTGGAGTTGTCTCTAGAAATCAGAAGCGAATCCCCAATAATAATAGCGGGAGATTTCAACGCATGGTCTACTGCTTGGGGTAGCAGAATTACAAACCATCGTGGTCGCCTCATTCTATAATTTTTGAGTCAAACAAACCTAACGACTTTGCTAACGACTTTGCTAACGACGCGCTTAGCAGGTATACTAAATGGAAGGTGTCAGACATGTATACAAATAGCGACCATATGGCTATAATTGCCGAAGTTTCGTTCTCACAGGAAACGGAACTCTGTAGTAGAAATACTTCTCGAAAACGAAGCTGGCGGCAAAAAGACTTTGATACTGACATTTTTGAAAGCGTCTGGAGTGCGGCAAAGGCAACAGGCGAAGTTGCCGCCCACTTAGTATCCGCTGTGCAGAAGGAGCTAGTTGCAGCATGCGATGCAACTATGCGCAGGACGAGATACAATATAAATAGGAAGCCGGTATACTGGTGGAACGACGAAATCGCCAAGCTGAGGAAGCTCTGTCACTCAGCTAGACGCCGCTTACAGCGTAATCAGGAAGGTGATAACGAAATCAGCCTCAGAGAATCATTTAAATATCAAAGCAAGCTCCTGAAGTCAGCCATTATCCGTAGTAAGAGATCCTGTTTCAAAAAGCTCTGTGAAGAAGCGAACATAGACCCCTGGGGAACGGCATAGAAAATTTGTATGTCGAAGTTTAAAAATAAGTCTCAGCAACCTAAGAACGCATCCTTTATGAAAAATGTTGTCGAAGCGTTATTCCCAACACATGCCGCCATTTCCTATATTAAACGAAACGAAGCTACGGAGCCACCCCTATTAGTCACAGAAGACGAACTATTGGCTATTGCGGAAAAAATCAAAAACTCTAAAGCGCCCGGAATAGATGGTATACCAAATAGAGCCCTTAAAGAAGCCATAACTCTAATGCCCAGCTTATTTGTTAATATGTACAATGCGTGTATATTAGAAGAGGTGTTCCCTGATCCGTGGATTACACAGCGTCTGGTTCTACTCCCAAAGCCAAAAAAGCCACCAGAAGAACCTTCATCTTATCGACCTCTTTGCATGCTCGACACAATTGGGAAAGTGTACGAAAGCATTGTAAGAAACCGCTTGGAGTTAGCAATCCAAAAAGCCGGCGGATTATCAGAGAGACAATACGGCTTTATTAAAAAGAAGTACACTATTGACGCATTAAGAGAAGTAGTTGATACTGCAAAATATGCAATAAGTGGAAAAAGATGGAAAGGTGGTAGGAAAAAATACTGCGCACTTATAACCCTGGATGTGAAGAATGCGTTCAACTCCGCAAAGTGGGGAAATATAATAAAAGCTCTACACGATATAGACGCACCTCATTATCTGATAAATATTATAAAGAGTTATTTTCAAAATAGGATATTGCTATGCGAGACGGACGAGGGCACTCAGAACTACACTATCTCAAGTGGAGTACCGCAAGGCTCAGTTTTAGGCCCGTTGCTATGGAACCTAATGTACGACGGGGTGTTAAGAATACCGCAACCAAAAAATGTGAAAACAATCTCTTATGCGGATGACCTCGTAGTGGTAACTGTAGCTAAACATCTGGATGACCTCCGGATAAAATGCAATGACAGCATAAATGGTCTGCGCCGATGGTTTACTACCAAGAGTCTAGAGCTGGTTGAGCAGAAAACAGAAGTCCTGCTCATAAGCTCAAGGAAAATTGAGGAGAAAATATCGCTGACCATAGGAGAATGTGAGATTACTTCACAGCCGCAGTTGAAGTATCTTGGGGCAATAGTGGACTCAAGACACAAGTTCAAACAACACTTGGAAAATGCGACAAGTAAAGCAAATAAAATATATAATGCGTTATCTAGAATGATGGCAAATAAAGGCTGTGTGCGTTCCAGCCGACGATGTTTAATAGCTAAGGCAATAACTTCAGTGATCCTGTATGCGGCTCCAATATGAATACAGGCGCTAGAAACAAAATCATATGCTAGACCAATTAACACAGTGCATAGGCTTTCAGCAATACGAGTGATAAGTGCTTTCCGAACCATTTCAAATGACGCTGCTGAGGTATTAGCTAGTATGGCACCGATTGACATCCAGGGAGACGAATTCGCGCGAATATATAACTTATCAGAGACGTCCATCACAGCAAAAAGAGAAGAGAGAATAAAAAGCATTGCAATGTGGCAGCAGCGGTGGCAAACTTCATGCAAAGGACGATGGACCTACTGACTGATTTCGGACATACACTCGTGGATAGGTAGGCAACATGGAGACCTGGATTTCCACCTTACCCAAATACTCAGTAGGCATGGTTGCTTCAGAAGCTATCTATTCAAATATCGTCATGACTTTAGTCAATACTGTCCGACGTGTACAGAGTGCATAGAAGACTCTGAACACGTGTTCTTTTATAGCTCTCGGTTTTCAAGTATAAGGGAAATGTTGAAAACCACACTGGGAGGTAGTATCACGGTGGAAAATTTGACTGCACTAATGTGCGAGTCCTCTGTAAAGTGGAAAGCTGTCAACAGAGCGGCAAATCTAATTATGACAAAATTGAGACATTTAGAACAAATTAGGCGTCAGTCAGTCCGTGCAATAGAGGAGACTTAAACGTCTTCTTCTCTCCCATGAAGTAATACTTTGTCTAGTGGTCCCGTGGGAGAGACATGAGGTGGGAGTAGGTTAGGTTTAGCGGATTAAAGTCTAAAAGATGCTTCCTCCTACTATAAAAAAAAAAACAAAAACAAAAGAAACAACGAGCACATGTCAACAACTCGGTGTAAAGGGACTGTGGGACGACGTTTCAAACTCCTTACGTACAGCTGCAACCGAAACCATTGGTTTTCGGAAAGTGCAAACAGCTGGTACGACGAGGAGTGCCGTGTCGCAGCGGAGAGAAAACAGGCTGCCTACCTCGCAACATTACGTTCGATCACAACACGTGCGGGATGGGATAGATACCGAGAGTTGAAGAGGGAAGCGAGACGCATTTGCAGACAGAAAAAGAGGGAGGCCGAAATGCGTTAGTATGAAGAGCTTGATAAGCTGGCCGACAGGGGTAATGCTCGAAAATTCTATGAAAAGATGCGACCTCCTTACAGGAGGTTTCAAGACCGGAGCATACTCTTGTAGAACCACCAAAGGTGATCTGGTCACCGATGCCTAGAGCATACTTAAATTATGGAGGGAACACTTCTCCAGCCTGCTGAATGGCAGTGAACGTACAACGCCAGGAGAAGGTGAACCCGATTCCGCAATCGATGGCGATGGAGCAGACAATCCATTGCCCGACCATGAAGAAGTTCGAATAGCACTTATCCGTCTGAAGAACAACAAAGCGGCGGGGGCCGATGGGTTACCGGCCGAGCTATTCAAACACGGCGGCGAGGAACTGATAAGGAGTATCTATCAGCTTCTTTGTAAAATATGGTCGGACGAAAGCAAGCCCAACGATTGGAATTTAAGTGTTCTCTGCCCAATCCATAAACAAGGAGACACCACAATCTGCGCAAACTACCGTTGGATTAGCCTCCTCAACATCGCATATAAGGTTCTATTGAGCGTAGTGTGTGAAAAACTTTGGACTTTATTAGTGGACTTTATTTGTGTGGCTTTAAATCTGGCAAATCAACAACCGACTAGATATTCACCATGCGGCAAATCTTGGAAAAGACCCGTGAAAGGAGAATCGACACACTCCACCCCTTCGTCGATTTCAACGCTGTTTTCGACAGCACGAAAAGGAGTTGCCTTTATGCCGCGATGTCTGAATTTGGTATCCCCGCAAAACTAATACCGCTGTGTAAACTGACGTTGAGCAACACGAAAAGCTCCGTCAGGATCAAGAAGGACCTCTCCGAGCCGTTCGATATCAAACGAGGTTTCAGACAAGGCGACTCCCTATCGTGCGGCTTCTTCAACCTGATTCTGGAGAAAATAGTTCGAGCTGCAGAACTAAATAGAGAAGGTACCATCTTCTATAAGAGTGTACAGCTGCTGGCGTATGCCGATGATATTGATATCATCGGCCTCAACACCCGCGCCGTTAGTTCTGCTTTCTCCAGGCTGGACAAGGAAGCACAGAAAATGGGTCTGGCAGTGAACGAGGGCAAGACGAAATATCTCCTGTCATCAAACAAACAGTCGTCGCATTTGCGACTTGGCTCTCACGTCACTGTTGACAGTCATAACTTTGAAGTTGTAGATAATTTCTTCTATTTAGGAACCAGTATTAACACCACCCACCAACAATGTCTGCCTGGAAATCCAACGCAGGATTGCTCTTACCAACAGGAGCTACTTCGGACTGAGTAGGCAATTGAAAAGTAAAGTCCTCTCTCGACGAATAAAAGCCAGACTTTATAAGTCGCTCATAATTCCCGTGCTGCTATATGGTGCAGAGTCTTGGACGATGACAACAACTGATGAGTCACTGTTGCGAGTTTTCGAAAGAAAAGTTCTGCGAAAGATTTATGGTCCTTTGCGCGTTGGCCACGGCGAAAATCGCATTTGATGGAACGATGTATGTTTGAGTCGGCTATAATCGCGTAAGCGGTGTCTATGCCAATTAAGAAGAAGAATTAATAATTTAATATAATTGAGTTGTGAACACTTTTTTCATCTACATATGTATGTATGTGTATGTATAATATGTGATTTATATTTAATAAACACAAATAAGTAAAAATCTATGATAATATTTTAAGATTTATGTCATGTCGGGGTGTCGAAGAATTCGCGTAGTACTCCATTCGAGTTGGCGGCCTTCGGCCGCGCTCTAAAAAAATAACCCTGATCGAGCGAATACCCGGGGTGACTGAAATACTTTCGCGTGGTACTCCTTCTGCGTTAAAAAAAATTGAATTTTTGTTAGAAAGTGGTTATATTTTTTGGTTATCATGCACTCATATTGAAACAAAATTTGATTTTTCGTTATAAAATGGTTTAATTTTGATTATTATATCTGTCAGCGATTTCCATTTATTTTTGATAATACGTTGTTTTGTTATTTAGGTGACAGTATATGTATATAATATTATTATATAATATTATTATATAATATTACTATATAATGTTATTTATTTGTTTATTAATTTAAATAAAGAACATATATGTAAATGTGCATGGAAAGAGTGTTTATACTGTATACTTTACACTTTGTTACGTAATATTGTTATATAATATTACTTATTTATTTAATATTTGTAAAATGTAATTTGTAAATAAAGATTTTTTAGGTAAAAAACCTGCTAAAAGTGTAAAGTGTGGATTTATTTAAAATTTTATAGTTTAATTTAATTAATTTGAACTGAAAAATGTGAAAAGTGTGTCTAATGTGGTGAAATAGCTTTTTAAAATATTCGAATTTTGTGAATTTTTGAACTTTAAGCTCGAATATCTCGTATTTTTTAATCAGGAAGACTTCCCCTTTCCAACGGTACCTTCAAATAGCGGCGCGGAATTGTGCCAAATTCAGAAACTTGTAAATGAGAAAAGGCGAGCTAGACGTGAATGTCAGTTAAATCGCTCTCCTTCAACTCTGCTTCAATTGAAATCTGCTGTACGAAAGTTAAAAAAAGCGCTTAATCGTGAGCAAAAACACAACACTGAAACTGAAACTGTGTCGAAATTCTAGCAAGCTTGGAAAGCCCGAAAGTCTTTCAAGCCACCAGTAGATTCTAATATGCCTCTAAGAAAGTAGAATGGTAATTTGGTACGTAGTGATGAGGATAAAGCAAATTGCTTTGCAAATTACCTAGAAAAGGTATTTCAACTCAATTCCCCAAAGAACAACTTTAAATTGCCAACCTTACCCAATACCGCTAACGAGTCGCGAGAATCATAAAAGATTTAAATCCTAAAAAAGCTTTAGGACACGATAATATTACTCCAAAAATGATAATTGAATTACCAAATATTGCTATAAAAGTGTTCTCCTTGCTTCTTAATGCAATTCTTGGTTTCCGATACTATCCAATTTCATGGAAAAAGCTGCAGATCATCATGATAGATAAATCTGGTAAAGACCTAATAGAGCCGTCTTCCTACAGACCAATAAGTCTCTTACCCTCTATTTCTAAAATATTTGAAAAACTGTTACTATCAAGGATGACTCCTTTCTTCCACGAAAATAATATAATAATATACAATACAGCAATTCGGGTTTCGTGCTAAACATGGCACTGTAAAGCAACTAAATAGAATTACCAACGAAATCAGGAAAGCATTCGATCAGAGAAAGTAATGTTCAGCTATTTTTGTAGATGTAGCTCAAGCGTTCGATAAGGTCTGGCATGAAGGCCTTTTATGGAAAATCAAAAACGTTTTACCTTATGAATTGAATAAAACTTTGGAGTCATATTTAAGAAGCAGGAAATTTACAGTTTAAGTAGCAGACTTCAAATCAAAAGAACGAGTAATAAGGGCTGGTGTACCTAGGGGAAGCGTGGTAGGCCCAAATCTGTACATAATATATAGAGCAGACATTCCAACAGCTACAAACTTATTGACAACCACTTTCGCTGATGACACAGTTCTAGTAAGCCGGAACAAATACCCCATCAGAGCATCAAGAGTATTAGAGCTATGGCTAGCCAACTGGCGTATATATAAATATTAATTAGCAAAAATGCAAGGATGTTACGTTATCGCTAAGACCAGAAACGTGTCGGCCAGTTAAAATAAACAATGCCCTAGTACCCCAAGCGAAATAAGTAACTTATGTTGGGATTCACCTGGATCGAATGCTTACGTGGCGAAAACATATAGGGAGTAAAATGACTTGTATGTAGTTAAGAGCAGCAAATTAAAATTGGCTTTTTAACAAAAATTCTAAACTTAGCCTAGACAACAAAGTACTGTTGTACAATGCAACCATAAAACCGATTTGGATGTATGGCATTCCACTGTGGGGCACCTGTGCAACCAACATTGATATAATACAAAGGTTCCAATCTAAAATTCTTAGAAAAATCACGGGTGAATCATGGTACATGTGTAATGAAAACATTCATAAAGATCTAGATATTCCTATGGTAAAGAAGGAGATAGAGGACAGCAGAATGAGATATATTTCTAAACTTCGCGAACATCCAAACCCATTGGCTAATGCCTTGGCAAATTCCTGCAATCAAACACTTTTAAAAAGAAGTGATCTACCAGCCTACTAAAGAGCAAAGTTCTACCAAAAAAGCTCAACCACATTCTTGAGCTTCTTAAGTTTTAAATAGATTTAAGATTTGAATACTTATTGTTAGGTTTTACTAAGCAGATCCAATAAATAAAGAAATGTACCTTGAGTAGAAATTGAGATATCTTGATGAAATTTGTTGTGCAGGCTACTTGGTAAAAAAAAAATCGAGTTCGTAGATGGGCGTAACGCTACTGTGACGCCCACAAATCGCCATTAAACGAAAACATATGAACTGTCATAACTAAGCACTTAATTAAGATATAAAATTGCAATTTGACACAGGGCATCGCAGTAGCAAGGACACTTGAGGACTAAATGTTTTAAAAAAGTGGGCGTGTCCACGCTCTCTAATATGTTTAACCTTAGAACTTTGATATAGCTATACAACTTAATCTCGTGACTTGGGCACTTAGTGCTCAGTAATGTATTTTGTATGGAAATTTAGACATTTAATTTTGAAAAATATAAAAATCAAATAAAGTTTTAATTTTGAACTGCTCAAATGGGTGAAATCTTCGCTGTCTTTTTAAAGCATTTTGAATGGATGTAGACGTTGTTGGTGTATTGTCCGCATCATTGTATTTTGCAAAAATAGAACTTTTCATACATCCTTATATAGTGTTTGGAACATGCCGGAAAGGCAATAGTCACAAACTGCTGTTGGTTTATTATTAATCTTAACAGTTTTCACACTGCCTTTTCAAAGTATTGATTTGTGGCAGGAAAAGAAAATGGTGACAAATATTTGAAAATTAACTAATTTTGGAATAAAATAAATTATTAAAGCCTAGTTGTATTGCTGGACGCCAGCTCGATTCTGCAGGACCCCTTTTAAAATTTATCCCGTCCAATAGACTTTTTTTGTAGAATTAATTTTTAGTTTTGCATCGGTTTTGTAATTGCTTCTGCGCAAGATTCGTAGAGTTATTTCAAAATATGTTGCGCTCTTCAAACTTATTGGGGTTCCACATAGGGTGGCTAAGAAACAGCATGAACTTGCAAATCCAGCATATTATAAAATAATGCCATTTTTGTGAACAGAAAGTATCAACACCACCTTTATGCTCATTAAAATCATGTCTGACTTGTGGTTTTTTTGTTACAGGATTAATATCTTTGACATGAGGATGAAACTACCACGTTTTTCTTCGAAGAGCTTACTAAATGCATTGATTTTTGGACAGTGATTCAAACACATCCCTTTATTTTTGCTTCTTGATAGGATGAAACTAGTTATGACAGTTGCGGCTTATTGCCTGTTATTGTGCCCACCTAGGTGGTATTCAGCAAATCTTCGCCTTCAAGTGGATAGTTGGTTTTTCCATCAACAAGCCAAAATAATATATATTTTTTTGTAGGTCACTGCTCATCAACTGTCAGTTCTTTACCTGGGAAGAATGGTATCGCCAATTTGTCGTATCGTAGTCTCTCAGCGCGAGTCCGCGAATCGTCAAAGCGTATCAAACGGCATAATTACTCAAACCAATGCAGTGACATCCCTGCTCTATAAAAGGGCATGTTCGTTTTGTGAAAAAGATCCTTAGCATTAAATAAGTTTGCCTTCTCAGCGGAGTACAAAATTATTGCAATAAAGGCATATAGTTCATACGCATTTGTGTCTTGCCAATATCTTATTTTTTTGGAACTGTTTGATGCATATTTGTCTGTATTACTCTTTTAGCTTTCCTATTTATCTCAAGAGCAATACCTTCAACAAGAATTGCGTATGAAGGCATCGCTTCTTTGCTTTGACCATCATAAAGTTTGATTGTTCGTTCCCGGACCACAAAATTTTTCTCCAAGATTACTCTTAACAGCCGTATTTGACAAATAAAATCTGCTTTCGTCAGGTTCCATATCTGCAACAGCCTCCTCGTTGATATATTCTTCGAAAAGTGGATATCTAATGGGATGAGCATTATCATCTCCGAAGTCCGACCGTGTCACTACCAAATTTAGGTTCTTTTCCACCATCATCATCACTGATATCATTAGCATTCAAATAATTTAAAATATTCTCTCTTCACCTGAAAATTTTACGCCAAACTAATTAAAATTGCACAATAATCACCAAAAACGTTAGAAAATTTCACTTCTTTATACAAAATAAGTATATGAAAAAATATTATGGGCACTGAGTGCCCAAATCACGTATAGCGTTCTTAACATATAAACCTCTGTTACTTCTTTGTTATAAGAGTTATATAAAAATTTTGTCAACTTATATCTTATATATAATGAGAGTGAGAATGGCACTGAGTGCCCAACACACGGTTCTCCTCAACTACTAAAACATTAATAAGCAAATTTGCTATGCTTGAATATTATAAAGTGTGAGAATGGATGAAATCGGAAGATAACCCCGCTCACTCCCCATATAAACCGTTATACTCTTCAAAACTACTAAAAGCGCATTAAATCCATAACTAATAACACCAGAGACATTAAATTTAACCTCCGAGATGATATGAGAGGTCTTTATGGGAGCCCGTGGCATGCTTCTCATATTTCTTGGCAGTAATAATTCCCTTAGAGTACGGCACGTCTTCACCAAAAATTGTCCAAATCCTACCAAAACTGTTCAACACCCTAGGTACCGAATATTATGTGAACCCCAGTATCTATAGTTGACTTTTTATCGGTCAATTTGTGAGACATACATAAAACTGAAATTCGGGGATAATCCTTTTCTTACAATGGTATATCTTTATGCCAAAAATAGGTCGAATCCTAATATAAAGATTTTCGAAGATGACTTTATGCTGGATATATCAGCCAATATTTGAGTTATATCTCTGAAATTGGAGAACTTGTTTTTAATCAAAACAGTTTATCTTTGCGCTAAAAATGAAAAAAAAATTCAGCGAAATCTTGACCTAGCCTCCTTATAATCATTAGCAGAATTTGCGAACATCCGACTGACTTTGTTCCATATGATTGATGATTGTATGTGAGGTACCTTAATAATAATAGTTAATGCATAATATCGGGTCGATACTAACCCAACTCCCATATACTACATACAAGGTGGCTTCCAAAGTAAACAGGACTTTTTGAATCTAGCGCCAATGGTGGCGCCGTCTATATGTCAACTGGTGCGTTAGAATCTGCCATATCTATCGATTGTCCAGTGAGAATTTTATGATATTTCATTTCTTGGAAGTAAAGTTATTGCGTTTTAAGTGTTAGTATGTTTGCACTATCGGTGCGAAAATGAGCTCCGAACAAAGAGCCAAGATTAAATTTTGTTTTAAAATTGGTAAAACTTTTACCGAAACGTTTCAATTGATGAAACGAGTTTATTGCGATGATTCTCTATCCCGTAGAAAAGTGCACGAGCGCTTTCAACGTTTTCAAAGTAGTCGTGAGGACATAAATGACGATCAATATGTGGGCCAATCAAAATCCGTGATCACCGGAAATTCCATCGAAACTGTGCGTGAATTCAACAAAACTCAGCCGAAATCATCCATCAAATGACCGAACATTTGGGCTTACGAAAGGTGTGTGCACGGTTTGTTCCACACAAATTGACTGACGACCAAAAATTGCTCAGAATCCAACATTCGAAGGACACCTTGTAAACGATTATTTGACCAAAAATCACATTTGAAGCATTATCCACTCCCCGTATTTACCTGATATGGCACCGTGCTACTTAATATTTTTCGGAAAAATGCATTTGCCCATGAAAGGAAAGCGCTATGCAGACGTAGAGGCCATTCAAAAGGCTTGTACCGGCATACTGACGGCCATACCGGCCAACGAGCTAAAACACTCGTTCAACATGCTTTTGGACCGTGTAAAAAGCTGTATTGAAGCAGAAGGAGACTATTTTGAATAAAACAAATTGATTTTGCCGAAAAAACCATTAATTTGATATGTTTTTTTAAGCCCTGTCCTGCCCCCGAAATACATAATGACATCGCATGTATTTTCACAAGAATAAATAATTTCATCGATTTCCCACACCGTTTTTGTTTTATAGTGCTCTTATTGAAAAACCCGTTATATATCTATACATATCTTACTCCATTATTTTTGGATCATACAAATAACAGTCAAGTTAACAAAGCTATTTTACTCAGTAGCAACATGTTGCAAGTGTAGAGAATTAAGTGGTACGAGTGCGAGAAATTTTGTGACACTTTTGACAAAATAATTTTTTTTCATGTAGAATTCTTTATATTTTTTTCTTAAAGCATGATATATAAAATGTATATACATACCTAATTGTGTATCTTATAATATATGGACACACCCACCTTTATGTAGCTGACTCTCTCTTTTTCGGCATTTAGCTCTCCTATTTTGAAACCAAACCTGGAATAACAAATAATAAATTTCAACATTAAACTAGAGCTGTATTTTTTCAAAGCGGAGCGTATATCATATTTTTAATGTCTGATTTAGTAATAGATTTGTACTTAAAAGATTTTTCTTTCATTTTTAGACTCTAACGGCTGTTTGTATCACCTCCAAATAATCTAGTTAGATAAAGTTCTGTGTATAAATGATCAGACTGTTGAGACGTGTTGAAATCAGAGAGACTGTCTTTATTTCCGTCCGTCTGGTCGTCTGCCTGTCTAAGTTAGTGATAACTTGACAAAAAACAACACATTTTGATGAAAATTGGTACAAGTGTTTCTTATCAAAAAGTGAGTACGAGTTCAGAGATGGGTGTAATAGGACCACTGCCTTGACCACAAAACGCCATTAAACGGAAACCTATAAAGAACCTTACCTAAGCAATAATTTATGATATAGAACTGAACTTTGGTCCATCTCTGATTAAATGGGTGAATTCGGATTAAAACTCCGCTCAGTCCCCATATAACCGTTTTTTTTTTAATTTGATGACTCGTTCCAGCATTTCGACTTGTAACTGCCGAATGACACGTGTGACGTTTTTCTTCAATTGACTCTTCAATAGACTTAAGACTTTATATAAACCCACAGGAAAGGGTTTAACGGTGTAATATCACACGATCTAGATTGCAAATCGATCGGCCAAAAACTTGAAACTATCTGCTCACCGTAGTGTTCTCTCAATAAATCCATTGATTGGTGCGATGTGTGGAAAGTGGAGCCGTCTTCTTGAAAGCAAATGTCGCCGAAATCACAACCTTCAAATTTAAGCATCAAATAGTCGATAACGGTCATCGTTGACTGCTACGTTATCACCGGCCTCTTTTTAGGGGGGGGGGGAGGGGGGGGGGTAAGGTTTGTTTCGTCGAAAAAAGACCTTTTTCCGTGAACTTTTTTAGAAAAAATTATTGCTGTAGGTTTATTTTACTTATTATAATATGAAAGTACAACATTTGAAGGATACTTAAAAAAATTGTATCGAAAAGTAGCTAGGAATAACGGATTTATCGTCGATCTCTGCAGGCACCTCGAAAAAAAGTTGTTGTGCGGTGACCAGCCTACAGCATCACTGGATCATCTGAAATCAAAAAATCAAAATGCTTTCTTTAGTTTATTAGTTTATCTTTCAATTGAGTTTTTTAATTTTTCAATTTTTGGTACCATTTTTAAGCCAAAATGACGATTTTAGACGAAAAAATCGACTTATTTATTATTTTAAAATTTTTAGAAATTATAATTTTTGGAAAATCTCGACGTCATTCGAGAGCTATGTATATGTAGAATATTTGTACAAAATTTCAAAACGATCGATGAGGTAGTTTTTTCTGTAGGCTGGTCACCGACTTTAAAAATAACATATTTGGGAAAATCGATTCAAAGTTTTGTACACTCAGCGCAGGTAGTTAGAGGTACCGTTATTCAACTTGCTGTAACTTCGTTAGTTTTTCTCCGAATGACCTAAAACTTTAACACAATATTCTTGAGATGGTTATGGTTCCGAAAAAAAAATTTAAAAAAAATGGAAAAAAAAGTTGTCAAACCTTAAAAAGCTGCTAAGTTTTCTTCACTCCGTGTTGGACGTGGTCTATTCGGTCGAATATTATCCAATAATAAATGCTGGCCCTGAAGATATGTAAGTGATGTTGTTGATATTAGTACGCTCAGTAGGCGAGTTGAAGTTAAGCGAAGCGCGTGAAACACATTATTTAAATAACGTGAATTTTCGTAATAAAGTTGAACGATTTGTAAACGTTGTTCCATGATGAAATGGCAAACAATACTGCACAAAAATAACGTTAGATATTGACACGACTAACGCGTGAGATGTCAAAAAAGGTTTAGAAAAAAGTAGGTACCTGTACTAGATCACCCATTATATACGATACTCTCTGCAATACAGTGACTTAATTTTAAGTTTTATAACTTAATTAATGACTGGGGTAAAGAATTTACAATTTTTCGTTAACGTTTCTTGGGTACGAGAAATCGAACCATGATAATGATATCATCGGCCTCAACACCCGCGCCGTTAGTTTTGCCTTCTCCAGACTGGACAAGGAAGCAAAGCAAATGGGTCGGGCAGTGAACGAGGGCAAGACGAAATATCTCCAGTCATCAAACAAACAGTCGTCGCACTCGCGACTTGGCTCTCACGTCACTGTTGACAGTCATAACTTTGAAGTTGTAGATAGTTTCGTATATTTGGGAACCAGCATTAACACCACCAACAATGTCAGCCTGAAAATCCAATGTAGGATAACTCTTGCCAACAGGTGCTACTTCGGACTGAGTAGGCAATTGAAAACTAAAGCCCTCTCTCGACGAACAAGAACCAAACTCTATAAGTCGCTCATAATTCCCGTCCTGCTATATGGTGCAGAGGCTTGGACGATGACATCAACTAATGAGTCGACGTTGAGAGTTTTCGAGAGAAAATTTCTGCGAAAGATTTATGGTCCTTTGCGCGTTGGCCACGGCGAATATCGCATTCGACGGAACGATGAGCTGTACGAGATATACGACGACATTGACATAGTTCAGCGAATTAAAAGAGAGCGGCTACGCTGGCTAGGTCATGTTGTCCGAATGGACGAAAGCATTCCAGCTCTGAAAGTATTCGACGTAGTTCCCGCCGGGGGATGTAGAGGAAGAGGAATACCTCCACTCCGTTGGAAGGACCAGGCGGAGAAGGACTTGGTTTCGCTTGAAATATCCAATTGGCGCAACGTAGCGAAAAGAAGAAACATTCTGGTGCACTGCTGTTAACTCGGCTATAATTGATTATAAGAAGAATCTTAGCACCCCGTCGTACGCAGATTCCATAGTAGTGGGCTTAAAACCGATTCTTGCGATACTCCACTGCCCTCGTCCGTGTCATATAGTAATCTCCTATTTTGGAAGTAACTCATTTTAATATTTATCAGTTAATGAGGATCGCGTATTTCGTGTAGAGCTTTTATTATATTTGCCCACTCTGCGAAAATGAACGCATTCTTGACATCCAGGGCAGTATTTTTTTGTACTACCTTTCCATCTTTTTCCACTTATTGCACATTTCGCAGTATCAACTACTTCTCTTAGTGCGTCAATAGTGGACCTCTTTTTTATAAAGCGGTATTGTCTCTCTGATAATCCGCCGGCTTTTTGGATTGCTAACTCCAAGCAGTTTCTCTCTTCTTTTGGCTTTTTTGGTTTTGAGGGTACATTAAGAGTAAGAATTGTACATGTTAACAAACATACGGGGTTTTAGAGTCATGGCTTCTTTAATGGCTCTATTTGGAAGTAACTCTATTTGGTATACCATCTATTCCAGGCGCTTTGGACTTCTAATTTTTTCGCAATATCCAATAGTTCTTGTTCTGTGACTAACAGGAGTGGCTGTGTAGCTTCGTTTCGCTTAACATAGCTTCGTTTCGCTAAAAATAGGAAACCCATGAATACAGGATATGGTCGTACACAAAATTATGTTCAGTTGTATTTTTATCATGTCGATACGGCTGTTCAATGTTGAAAATACGACAGCATTTAATCGTTCATTTCGTACAAAAAAGGAACATTGCAATAGAGTATGGCTGACTTCATAAACGCAGTTTGCAATGCAACACTGCAAACAGATCCGTTTACGTGGCAAAGCAATACTTCACTGCAACACTGTTTTGTAAAATAATGCAATCACATTTTAAACGTTTATGAACGCAAAATTGGTTCGCCGAACATCGTTTGTTGTGATTAATTAAATTATTGTGAAATGAATCTTCAGCAATCCTGCGCTTTTGTTTTGCAAAGCGCTTTAGAATTGGCTGAAACAAAAAATACAAGCAACACCACGTTAATTAAAAATTTATTAAATAAAAGAAAGCGCCGGGCAATTACATTATTAATGAATCGCGATTCAAAAAGAAGGATTCATAAAACCTCAAATTTTTGCAAAACCATTGAAATTATGCAAGATGACGTATTTTACTCGCACTTTCGTATGACGTAGATCACATTTAAAGTATTTGCTACTAAATGTTATTATTTATAAAAAATAATTCATATTTTTTGATTAAAGATATTACAGAGCATGATAAGTCCTTGGCGACCTCCGCACACAACAAAACGAATTGGAATTTCATTGGAAAAATCATTACAAATTAAAAATGATATTGCTAATTCCACACGAAGAAATCACCTTAAACGTCGGCATAAATCCATCTTTTATAATATTTGTAGCTCCAAAAGATGTCATTTGAAAGCATGAATTGTATTTTTGAATATTTATGACGAAATGCTTTGACGTTGGCGAATTACCAAAAACCAATGAATGAAAAGGTTCTGGCGGAAGTTCTAGCACCGGTAATTTGACTTTCCCACCAGCACAACACATGCCAGGCGTTTCGTTTATGAATTTAAATGCTTTGCAATGTATACATTCTATATTCATCTGGCCAATGTAGGCATACATGCTGTAATCAATGGTGGCATCGTAATTGAAAGCCGCGTGTTCCATTTGACGTATATCATAAACGGACGTACGCCCACGACGGTTTCTTGGTGCTTCACTATTATCCAAGTGAGTTCTCCGTCTGTGTCGTTGTGTTTCCATTTCATTTCGTCGAACACGAACTTCTTCACTTTGTTTGACGTGAACGTCTGCCAATGTTTGGTCGTCTTGAACGTGGCATTCTTTCAGTACAGTGTATGACTAATTGAATGTAAAAGCAATACATTGAAAATTATTTCTAGAAAAAATTATACATTTAATTCAGACTTCAATGTGTGTGCGTGGAAATATGAATTCACATACACTCACACTGGACATAACCTCAATTGTGCAAATAAAGAAAACACTCACCGATATCAAATTAAAATTGTGAAAATTAAGTAACGCTTGGCAATTGAACTATATATATAAAAATGAAGCAATTAAAATACAATTAAAAAAGAAACACATGGTTAACACTCACCAAAAGTATGTTTGTTCAAAATGAGAGCAAGATATAAAAGAACTCAAAGCACATAAGAAAACTGTCAACTGAATTCCAATGACAGCAAATTAATACTCTGTACGCAATGAGAGCACGATGTAAAATTGATAAATCGTATTGAAAATACTTGATTTTGGTACAGTGTATTTACTCACAAAAAATGTCAAACTCAGGAACGGCTGCACCGATTCCAAACAAACTTCACACAAACCACCTCCTTATAGATAGGAACGAACTCTAAAATTTTTGTGTCAATCGATTCGGCGGTTCTTGAGTTATAAGATTACCAAGGAAATGTAACTTCTTTTTATATATATAGATTATTGTAAATGAAGGCAGCAATACCGATGAAATAATAGAAGAAACAAACATCATCGAATTTGAAACGCTCGAGGAAACCACTTTATCAGGACCGAGAGATGCATTGGCAACTTTATTATCAGCCTAGTACGTATGTATCTATATCAATTAAATTATAAGTTAAGGGCATTTTGTTTTAACATGTTTTATTGAATTCAATTCATAACAATAAATATATTGCATAGATATTTGGTTTTAATTCAACTTAAAAAGACTTCAGGCTATTAGAGTAAACAAAATAAGAATTTTCTACAATTCTCTGGAATAATCTTCACCATCACTGCAGAGAACGTGTATTTATAGAGAAGGTTCACGATGTCAAAAATTTAGGGATATTTCAATTTTGGGATATTTATTGTTTTGGATGGGTGCATTTCACCACAGAAAATTATTAGCGCGATTCACCACTTAACATCAGGGGACACGAAAATAGCAGAATTGAGCATATTCAGTGTTAAATTAGAAAAATAATAATTCCAATGTTAAGGAATGTACGCTTAGAGATTCGCATACTTACTATGCGCAAACGATGCTGCATATAATTTATAGATCGGTATATATATATTTGTTATGAAAGCACATAAGTATGTACATATATATTTTAAAATTGAGCTATTTTATGATGAATTCCATAAAATCTTTGCAAATATATATTTCAATAAGATTTGTATTACTACTTAAATATGCATTTTATATAGGTTTGGTACGACATACATATATTTACGAGTATATACTTAAATAAATATTTGCTTTGGTCATTAAACTTTTCGATATCATGTTAAAAGACCAAGCGGTCGCACATTTGCCCATATACATATAGTTATGTGTGCATGTAAACAAATATAAAAAAACCATTCGCTTAATGTTTGTAAATTTGTCTACATGCAACAAATGCATGTAAATATGTACATTCAATGCTTCATGCGAAATTTCCGTTGACGCGGACAACCAATGGCGAAGCACATATGTATTTTTTGCTTTCATGTCAAAGAGTCAATGTGTCGAAAGAATGACGCGTCGACAAAGCTTCACAACATTTAGGGTGTTCACAGTTCCTTATTATCTGATGTGTTAATTTTGCCATCTGTTAACTTCAAAACATTTTACTACGTGGTAACTTTGTTTGTTGTTGTTTCCTATACAAGTTCGAAATAACAGTCTTAGGCAAAATTACTCTACTTTACTTCGTGTTTTTGTTTCCTGCTAAACTGGCAACTTTGACCAGCTGACTATTCGCGTTTAGAAAAAATGGAAAGCAACACAGAAATACAGAAGGTAAACGCAATTCGCAATATTTTTAAATATAAATATGAAAATATTCTGCCTATAATTGTTCTATTGCAGGTTGTACATAAGCGTGTTCGAAAGGCTCCCTACAGAAAGTGGACCGACAACGAAAATGAAAGTGTAATCAACTTTTTGAGGGACAACAGGCCACTAGAGAAACCAACGGCCCAACATTATTATAAAAGATTTTTGAACCAAACTGGCAGCGACTTGCATTGGACTCTGGTGCGTTGCAAGGTAAAAAACTTAAGAATGCAGTACACCAAGGCCAAGTCCTGGCAAAATGCAACGGGAAGTGGCACCATGGATAATTGTGACACTACCAAAAGTAGGTTCTACACATCATAAATTTTTAAATGTATATATCCTAAAACACACTTCATTTTTAGACGCGATCGTAAGGATGTGTCCCCGGTACGATGACTTAGAAGACATTTTTGGCTATAGGGAGCTCACTTCAAACTGCCTTGTATTGGATACCGTGGACATTGCATATACTGGTTCACCAGAAGTTGCCACGTCCTCTGATATAACCGTCGAGGAAATCGTGGCATTACCCGAGCCTCTGGTCACCCCTTCTACGTCAAAGGCTGTCCGAAAGGGTATATATTCGCGTACAGCCCTATCAGACGTTCTCGATGTACACTCCAGCTTATTGGATGCAAAAAAAGACAGAATCGAGAAGGAATTTAAGATGAGGGAAAATGAATTAATGCTAAAAGAGCAACAATTTTTGTTTGATAAAGAAAAATTTGAAAAAGAGTTGGTAGAAAAAAAAGCTGACAGGGAAATTCAAATGAGGGAGAGAATAGCTATGAAAGAACTGGAAATGAAAGAAAAAATTGAAATGGAAAAAATGAAAATAATGCAATAAAAATCTCGCGGTGTTAAGTATTTTCTTCCATATAGAAAATAAATCGCGTTATATGAAGAAAACATGTATAACACCTTCATTAGAAAAATATTAAACATCTTTTATTTCAATAAAATTTAATAGGCTATTGAACTGCATACCAAAAAATATCGACTAAAAAGTTGAATACTTCGATGAAAATTTGTAAAGTTTAGATTTCTATACGAAACTAATTCAATTTAAATAACTAAAGCCTGTGTTGATAAAAACCTGTTTTGCAAATCAAGCGTAAAGAAAAACACGTCGTCGGAAACACTGCTACATATTCTTTGGCGGTTTTTATTTTCTGTACTTTATAATTTTTAACCCATTCCGAGGATACACCAAGAAAGCACTACGAATATGATATAAACAAAAATTACTAGTCTATTTATTAATTACATTGGAACTCTTCCTTTAAATATTAAGATAATTGTCTTTACAACTAAATGGTATTTGGTTAAAAAAAAAACACATTTAGTTCTAAAAATTAAAAAAAAAATCACTTAGAAACTTTTATTGGAAGCTCCTATTATTATCAAATTCAGCCAATGCAATTCGTAATTCGTGTTGTTCATAAATTTCTGGAGGATAATCAATTTCTTCCCCATCACAGCTATTATCGTCGTCATTGTTAAAGTCTTGCAATATATTATGCAAAATGCTGCAGGCTAAAATCCATCTGCAACAGCTCTTGTAATTATTTTCGTTGGACAATCGAAACCGAAGCTCTTTTAAGCTGCTAAATCTTTCTTTTAATTTGCCGAAACAATTTTCCACTCGTACTCGATATTTAGAAAAGTATTTGTTGAACCTATCCTTTTTATATTGCGACAGTTCGTTGCTATATTGCCGAAAAGGTGTAATTATATTTCTATTTAAGGGATACGCAGAATCACCGGCTATCCATTGCCTTTCACAAAAATAATTTCCAGGTGCTCGTCCAATAGCTGATTCTGCAAAAATTTTAGCATCATGTACACTGCCCCTATATCCAATTGTTGCTTGTCGAATTCTCAAAGAATAGTCGCACACTATTTGCATTTTCATGGAATACTGTTTTTTCCTGTTAAAATAGAATTCATGATCCTTAATTGGAGATTGCGACAAACGTATTTCAGTGCCATCGACATAGCCAATGCACCCTGGCAGCTCGTGCATTGTATTGGCTACAAGTTTGCGTCTTTCTTCCTTAGTTGGCCAACACAAAAACTTAGATTTCAAATTTACGATGGCAGAAATAATGCGGTCTGTAACTGTAATCACAGTTCCTCCATCTCCAACTCCAAACAAGGTTGCAACCTTTCTGATGGATGCACTATCCCCACTAGAACCAAAACGGAAAAGTGCGATCTTTAATTGCAATTCCACTGGCATTTGAGGAACCGAATTTTTATTTTTAAAAGCAGTATCTTCTTTGATTAAGCTTAAAATATGTTAAAATTCCGGAGTTTCCAGTCGTAACATTTGCTGCATACGATTGCTATCGAAGTTGGGAAGGATTGTGTCAATCCAATTTGTAGATTTTGGCACATTTACGTGGCTGCATCTTCTTGAGGACAAAATTATTGCTGCACTAACATTGAAGTCCATTAGAATATCGCAGTCCTCATCTTCACTGCCTAAATCAATGCGCAAAATTATAAAAGATATATAAATATAGAAATGTGCACCTACTTGAATCTTGGAGCAGCAATTCCAACATGTTTTTTAAACACAGTCCGTTTAGTAATTTTTTTTTTCCACTTCTGCGAGGCATTGCTTACATGTAAATATTTTTGTAGCTACACAATTTTTGACAGTTCGAATCAGCTGTTTGAAGGGTTGCTCACAGTTTGAATGTGTTATCTTGTTAAAGTTGCCACCTATTAACTTTAAAAGTAAACTCTGAATACCATAATTGTGTTGTTGGTAGAAAATCCGAGCTGTGTCGAAAACACAAACGAACGATCGCCAAAAATATTTTTTACATTCCTTGACAAATACAGTCAATCCCGATTATGTGCCACATTCAAAGATACAGATTTTTGTGGTTTGTTAAAAAAAAATTTAATATGACACATAAGCGAGTGCGGATACTTAATCGAGTGGTACTTAAAACAATAGTTTCTATGTATTTTAAAAAACAAACCGTGAGATGCAGCAAGATATAGGCAGTTAAGAGGGATGATTTTCATTTAAGCGAAGTACTACTTAACCGGGATCCACTGTACACATAAATCAGAGGAACATTGACACATTTCTTGACTTGAGAGTCGACAAATAAACTATGTTGTCGATTTTATTCTAATATATTTTAATACTTATATTGGCGGGGTTGTCACTTTTTCCTTCTCATACAAATAACAGAAATTGTTCAATTTATGATTTTTAGCTTTTGCCATCGTCGCGAAAAGACGCTTGTAGGCAAAGGCATGCTCGGGGAGATGTAATGGTGTTTGTTTTTATGAATGAAGCAAGTTTGCCTGTTGAAAGTACGCTTGCGTTCATGAATGAAAATATTGTCGTTCGGTGTTTTTCTACAAATTTGAGCATCGACTGTTTGGCTGCCATATTGACTTGTGACGCCGCTGATGCTATTTGAACCCATTATTGTTTTTGTAGAACAATATTCGTAATTTTTGCGGGTGACATATCTATATGTGAACGCATATAAGTATGTACATATGGTGTGTATGCATTATTTGTGTGGGAATTTTATACGCACATATTTACATGTGTACGCATATAAGTATGTATGATGCTATTTTATATGTTGGTTTTGTATACATTATTTGTTCGACAATGTCGTACATATATGCATATGTACATACTTATGTACATATAGAGCAGTGGGCGCACACTTTTTACTGATAAATGATATCACGATTTGAATTTGAATTCTACTTACATATGTATGTACATTAGGGTGATTCAAAAAAATTTTTTTTTTTTTTTTCAATTGGTACTCGCAAAAATAGGTTTCTAGACACCTCTAAGAAAGCCTCTCCAAATATGAGTTTTTAATTGTAACGGGAAGGTCCTCCGCCTAACGGTTTTCTATTTTTTCTTATTATCAGATAGAAAAATTTATATCTCGCTTCCAACTACTTGAAAAAATATTTTGTTAATTAGGTTTTGTAGGAAATTGAATGCTCTAAAATATGGTCTCTTATGATTTTTTCGTAAACCCAACCGTTTAAAAGATATTAACGGTTGAAATTCGACTATTTTTGGGAAATTTTTTTATTTCTTACGAATTTTATAACTCAATGAAAAAAAATTATTATGAATAGATTTTTGGAAGGGCTTTCTTAGAGGTGTCTAGAAACCTATTTTTCAGAGTACCAAACGAAAAAAAAAATTTTTTTTTTTTGATTCACCCTAATATGCATTGATGTTTGACGATGAATATCTCGTAAACGCTTAACTTAATCGAAATATCATAGTAGACCATTTTTATAGAGCAGTAAATTTCCTACAAAACTATGTGTATCATCATTCATAATAATTTTTTTTCATTGAGTTATAAAATTCATAAGAAATACAAAATTTTTCCAAAAATAGTCAAATTTCAACCGTTAATATCTTTTAAACGGTTGGGTTTACGAAAAAATAATACGAGACCATATTTTAGAGCATTCAATTTCCTACAAAATCTAATTAACAAAATATTTTTTCAAGTAATTGGAAGCGAGATATAAATTTTTCTATCTGATAATAAGAAAAAATAGAAAACCGTTAGGCGAAGGACCTTCCCGTTACAATTAAAAACTCATATTTGGAAAGGCTTTCTTAGAGGTGTCTAGGAACCTATTTTTGCGAGTACCAATTGAAAAAAAAAAAAATTTTTTTTGAATCACCCTAATGTACATATATGTACATATGCATATGTAACTATGCGCTAATATCTAGATGCGTATGAAAATTTAAGCAGAGTTCGCAAATACTCATCACTGAGGAGTAAAATTTTTATCTTCCTCCTCAGTACAACACAATTGAGGAGCAATAAATTTTGATTTCCTCAATTGTGAGTTCAAAGGAAAGAGTGCTCTTCTAGAATATTTTTCTTTAATACTTATCTTATCTTTTCGCTCTAATATTTTCCGCATACGTACGTGCTCCTCAAAATAATACTCCTCACAAGAGCGCTAAGTTTCTTTTTCTCATCTCAGGTTTCAGCACTCAGTATTTTGTATCGCTGATAAAGTCAGTTATGCAGCAGAGAGTGCACTTGAGCAATTTCTTATTCTCTTAGAGAGTATGTATATTTATAAATTTATGTTAAAGTTTAATTGTTGTTGGTGTAAATATTAACAGTTTTGGGTACATGCATGATTAACCGTTAATTTAAGTTGTATTGTGAGTAGGTAATTAATCAGGAAGACGATGCAAAAATACTGTTCTCTAAGAGAATTTCTCTATACAATGATTATTTTTTTTTTGTCATCGGTTTTTCCATACTCGGCATTTTTTCAAAGTGTAAACACAATGGCTACGACAGACTGCAAACTACATCTGTCAAATATTAAAATACACACGTTCTTATGGGCAGTGTTATTTTGACAACTGCACGACTACACGACTGCAGGCCGACAGTTGTCGTTCTCGCTAACTTCAATATCCTCCTATTTTTGCCAAAGACAGTACGACGACAGTAGAGTTGACAGTAGAGTGGAAGATAGAAAGAGGAGGTAGAGTGGTGATGCCACTAATATGTAAAATGTAAAATTATTCACAGCTCTAACAAACTTGACGTTATTTTACAAATAAAAGCATAAAATAGCTACATTATATCATTTGTAATAACAATTGATAATTTAAAGCAAAAATATTGACCTATTTACTTATTTTTTGCATAAAAAATTTCACTTTGAACAAACCACAACGAAATTGTGTACATACAAAATGGACAACTGCGTTGTTTTGTGTACATGCCGGCCATTGTGTTGTTGTTGCTTCTCAAAATGTACATGTAGTAAGATGAACAACGACGTTTTCAGTTCACTGTCGTGCCACTGCAGTCTGTCGTAGCCATTGTGTTTACACTTTCAATTGTCATTTTGGATTAAGACGCATTGCAGTTTTGTTAGCTTAAAATTTTATAAGTTAAAAATGGGCAGCTTTAGCCAAATTAGCCGAAGTAGTTCTATCTGTTCCATGTAGTCAGACTTCAGTGGAACGTGCCTTTAGTGCTCTTTCGTTAATTTTAACTAAGCATCGTTCCAGGCTCAACGCACAAAATATCAATAATTTGCTTTTGATAAGGTTAAATGAAGAACTTTTTAATAATATGAATTTTTCTTAAGGTAATTTTTCATCAAAAAATTATCAACTTTATTTATTGAATTATTTGTGTTCTTTTTTTATTGAAATATATACATGTTTTGTTTGTTTTAATAAATAAGTACTTACTTAACACGTTGTATGTACAAATACGGAAAATAACTAAATAAAAATTTCAGTGTCTATTCTTTATTTGTAAACTAGCTGACCCCGCAACCGTTGTCCTGCGTGAAATTATGTGTTTTGAAATGAAAAAAAGTTGAAATTATGTTGTGTCGAAGATGATTTATTTTCGATTTTTTACATTTCTTTTAATGTAGCGCAGCTTAATAAACATAATTTTTTGATTTCTGTTCTGGTGCGTAAATATACAGAGAAGATGGGTTTCCAACTCGTCAACACGCCACATATGTATATCTGGCCGTGTGAAAAACATAGCATTTCCCGATTTCCTTGTATCCTGTTGATTGTCAAGGCAAAGGCAATTTTCCCTGGAAATTGATTACGTTTGAACTGAAATGGCTGCTCTTGTATTCGATAACTACGTCATAATCATCCGGGTTCCATTACACAGTTTCGGCGCATGAAGATTGTGAAACATAATAATGACAGATCCAACTTTAAGACGCAAATGATGCTGGGGCAGGCTTGGTATGGTATTTGGAAATTCCACTGGATAATTTACGGTTTCGTCTTCCTTGTCAAGACGATCGATCGATTTATATGAGCGCAAACCTCCCGGAACTTGACTTTGAATCTTCCAGTTTAAATCATTAACAGCGGTAATTTTGGCAGCTAAAATTGCTCGTGCACTCAAGCTATCGCAGTTACGATAATTTGGCCAATGTTCGGATAAACATTCGTGATGAGTTCATCTTCCGTTGAAGTGAATTGACAAAAGGGAGGTGAAATTGATATCAAACCACTGGAAGTATCAGCCGAAATTTGCCCATTTCCAATTCTTAGCGAATACAATGTAAAATGTCATCAGCAATGTCATTTTTTCGTATCCCATAATTAACGCGAATTTAAAGGCTGATATGTCGAAATGATCTTCGCGAAAAGTATGCGAACTTCAGTGGCATGCGAAGTACTATCGCATTGTCCTTCGTCTGTTTCCAGTGATTATCATGTTCCAGCAAATGCAGGCATGCTTCTCAAAATGTTGCACACACTGTACCATTCATAATACGCGATGACTTAAATGAAGTTGAACCGCGAGACGCAAAACAGTCGGAAAACTTTCATGAATTGCAAAAGTAAATATCCTACAAAGCGCTTTATTGCAGTTCACATATCGACCCATTTGATACTGCTGATCTCATATCGTTCAAGGCCAATAACCGCTATGTTGCTTTCTTTGGTGACGTACTTGCAAACGTATTTGATCGATTACACCAATCTGCAATATTCAACATTGACATGAGTTTTGAATGTGAATTAAACAAAAGGGGCGAATATGGTACGACCCACGTGTTGTCAACTTCGATGTGTTGTTAACGTCAATATTCACGCCTCTAAATGCTAAATGTTCTGCCATTGTCGTCTGGTGACTGGCGCCGATACAGTTAATATCCATCATTTCCCATTCCCGTTTCCGAAAGAAAAGCACATGAGTAGTGTTTCGTGCATTTATTGTCAAACATACAAACCAAAGTGGGATTGTAAGGTTCGCAAGGTCCATGAACCATATTGGTTTTCACCACTTCGTATAATTCTGGGTCTATCTCTGAATCAGGAATATCCGCTGAAACGATTTCATCAATTTGATCTGATGTAATCACCATCCGCATCCAAAGAAGAATGTGTGCGTGCGGCAAACCTCTTTTTTGCTACTCAAGAGAATACATTCAGCATCTAACAGCACCATATATACCATAGGTTGCTTCAAGATAAAGACCGTCAAACATCGCAGCTATTGTTTAAAAAGTCGTGCTGTGATATCGTTACGATCGCTAGCTGATTGACCGCGATCCATAATTCCGCTCGTATGTCATCGCATTTTGGGAGTACTCCTTGCCTTTCCTTGGGCTGCCATACGTTGATGGCAAAAAGAACGCCGACCAATATTAGCGCGACCTCTTCGTGCCTTCGTAACAAATTTCAATCTGTAATTGATCACTTCGTCTGAAACACACATAAAGTTTTCACTGAATAATTTTCAATAATTTTTCCTTTGCATGGAAAATGTTACTTTTTGGAATTGTCCAATTTTCCGACTTCTCCTCATGAAAAGTATAAGGTATTTTGTTTCTAAACCTTTCCCGATCCACAACAAACAACCTTTAAAAATTTCATCAAGGTTGGTTCAACCGTTCTCTTAGTGTTACTAACAAACAAACATTCATTTTTATATAACGTTTATATGGGGAAAAGGAAAGAGCTGTTTTCAGGGAGTTTCCGGAAATTATTCGAATTTTTCTCGCCGTAAAAACCATCTTTGAACTTCAACGAACATTTAAGAAAAAGAATTGGCCAAATTGGTCCAGGCGTTATTGAGTTATGCGCGTACATACAGTTTGACGATTCATTTTTATTCATATAGATACATATGTATATGCTTTTGCTTTTTATTCTTTAAATAAGAGACAATAATAATGAAAAGTAAATAAGATGAGTTTTATTTTTCGCATCACTTGAACACTCAGAGCGATAAAAATAAAGATGATGCGTTAGGCAAATAGTTATCTTTTAAAAATGCTCGCTCATGCTAATATATGAGTGAGCCAAATACGTGAGGAGTTTTTTGTGATGAGAATGTTAGTTAAGCTTGCGTCCTGAGTATTTGAAATGATGTTCTCTTGCGGAATATTACTCATCAGAGCAAGAGCGTATTTTGATGGTTTTACGAACTCTGAATTTAAGTGAAGAAATGTATTTTACATACAATATTATTGTTTTTAGGATATTATGATAGTATGTCACATATATATGTACATACATATGTATATAGCATATATACAAACATATTCACATATGAAATTATATTATAGTATCAAACAAAATAAATATTTAAAAAATAGCTCTTTTTCGTACATTAACTACAATTATTGATTTGGAAGTAGCATAATTTAATTAGAATATTATCAGTTTTGCATGTATTCATAAAAATACGCAAAATGATAATCATATCAATTAATATGAAGGCATGCAAACGTATAAAAATATAAGCAAATGGCCATATATATTTCTGAGCATAATTTTCATTGAATGCTCAACTCTGTTCACGCGCCACTGTTAAGATTTCTCCTTCTGATCTTGCTGTGGTGAAACACGCTCATCGCATTTTGTTAGCCAAAAATATTTTTTACGCTCTCCGCGCCGTGAACCTTCTCTATAAATATACGTTCTCTGCTTGTAGGCAAAGGCATGCTCGGGGAGATGTATGGTGTTTGTTTTTATGAATGAAGCGAGTTTGCCTGTTGAAAGTGCGCTTGCGTTCATGAATGAAAATATTGTTGTTAGGTGTTTTCTACAAATTTGGGCATCGATTGTTATTTTTAATTTTTGCGGGTGACATATCTACATGTGAACGCATATAAATATGTATGTTGTGTATGCATTATTTGTGTGGGAATGTCATACGCACATATTTACATGTGTATGTATGTAACTATGTGCTAATATGTAAATGCGTATGAAAATTTAAATGAAGAAATGTAATTTACAGACAATATTCTTGTAATATATTAAGTTTTTAGGATTATATGATAGTATGTCATAAATATATACATACATATAACATATCCACATATGTACATATTTGTGAATTTATAACATATTATCAAACATATGAAATATTTAAAAGTATCTCTTATTTGTACATTACCTACAAATATTACTTTGAAAATAGCATAATTTAATGATAATGTTATCAATTTTGAACGAATTCAGAAAAATTCGCAAAATGATATTCATATCAATTAATATGATTGCATGTAAACGTATAAAAATACATATAAGCGAAAGGCCAACATACATACGTCTGTAATAGCAAGTATATTTCTCAGCATAATTTTCATTGAATGCTCAACTCTGTTCACGCGCCACTGTTAAAATTTCTCCTTCTGATCTTCCTGTGGTGAAATGCACTCATCGCATTTTGTTAGCCAAAAATATTTTTTACGCTCTCCGCGCCGTGAACCTTCTCTGCCTTCTCTACTCTTTTGCGTTCTCTGTTATAAGCTTTATTGTTATCCAATACAAGAACCAGATTGTTTTTACGTTCTTTAAGTTAAGGTTTTTTACCTGTACTAGACTAGCCTAAAAGTATACTTACATCGAAATTGGTAAACGTTTCGTCTGGTAGTTGCCACATATATATTTATTTATTTATTTTTACTAACTATTGGCTAACTAACTCACCGTTACCTACGAATGATCCCTTATACAATAAACATATAATATATAGCTGGATTATGCTTCGTACCCCGCCCCTGGATGGGGTCAGGAAATAACAACAAGCCAACCGAAAAAATTAGCTTCTGAAATAGATGAATTGAAACAAAAATTGAAAGATTTAGACCAGTTATGCGAACAATTAAAAAGTGAAAATCAAAAGCTTAAAGAACAAAATAATCGCCCACTTCTGCCTAATTATAGTCAACCTCAATACGAAACTGATGAAGAAGAATTAGCTATGGAAACAGACTGGATTTTAAAGAAAAATAAAAGGCCTAGTAAAAAGCGTAAGGCCGAAGCTTCACCAGAAGTGATCTTAAAAGAAAATACTTTTTCATCGAGCGGTGAAAACCGCACAGTTAAAAATGGAAAACCGAAATATGAACCGCGGCCTCCACCAATTATCATTTCGAATATCTCTAATTATAAAGAACTAAATAACCTAATTAAAGATAATTCTAAAAAAAAATTCTTTTGTATTTAAACTATTAAATAACGACATTCATAAAATAAGCGTTAAATCAAGTGATGACTACAGATCAGTGACAAAAATGTTGTCTGCGTCGGGAGCTTCATGGTATTACTTTGAAGACAAACAAAAGCGTCCAATAAAGGTTATGATTAAAAATCTCCACCATTCGTGTAGCATTAGTGATATTATCGCTGATTTAAAAGAACAAGGTTTACATGTTATGAACATCGTAAATAAACTCAAGTGGAAAACACGAGAACCTTTAAACATGTTTTTAGCTACTTTGAAGTATTGAGAAACAACTCAAACGTGGTGAACGAAAAACAAAACACAAAGATTACTGAAGACCTACTAACTCAAATCCTTGAGATGTTAAATAAACAAGAAAAATTTAATAACAATCTGTGCAGCCGTTTGGATAACCTTGAAAAAAATAAAAATAAAACAAAATCTAAGGCATGAATGGTGCTTTCCGAGTTATGACATGGAATGCAAATGGACTATTAAAGCACCAAGAAGAGCTTCTACTTATTTTACAAAAAGAGAAAATAGATGTATGTCTAATATCCGAAACTCATTTTACGAGACACAGCCATATAACTTTCCAAAATTACGATATCTATCATACAATCCACCCTAGTAATTGTGCGAGGGGAAGCACTGCTGTTATTGTTAAAAACAGCATTAAACATTATGAGGATAGAAAAATCAGTACGCACAATATTCAAACCACAAGTATTACATTAAAAGCAATGAACCAACCCTTGTCAATTACTGCAATATATTGCCCGCCGTCGTTGAAGAATACAAAGAACTTCTCAATATGCACAATCACAAATTTATTATGGGAGGCGACTTTAACGCTAAGCATGTTTACTGGGGACCGCGCCTAACGACAGCTAAAGGGCGAGACTTATTCCAGGCAGCTCAAGAAACCGGGTGTGAGTTTGTATCGACCGGAACACCAACTTATTGGCCAACAGACACCAACAAAATACCAGACGTAATAGACTTCTTTATAACCAGGAAAATATCTCGAAATTTCATAGAAATAGAAGGTGGGTTAGATCTAAGCTCTGATCACTCCCCATTATATTTAACAGTAAGTGAAACAGTCATTAAAAGAGATCCTAGTCTGAAGTTATACAACAAAAATACGGACTGGACTTCGTTCAAACAAATACTTCAGACTAAAATAAAGTATCCGAAAATCACAACAATTGAACAACTAGAGTTAGAAGTTAACACATTTACGAAAGAAATTCAACAAGCAGCTTGGGATAATACTCCGGAGTTTAAGCGGAAAATTGTAGGTTCAAATTACCCTAAAGAAAGAAAAATCCTTCTAATTAAGAAAAGAAAGTTACGACGGAAATGGCAACAAACCCGCTCACCTCTCGACATAACCAACCTTAATATTAAGAATAAGTCAATTAATAAATATTTATCCCAACTATCCGCTGATAAAAAAGATGATTACTCACTTTGGAAAAGTACAAAGTATCTGAAACGTCCAACAAGTCACGTTGCACCACTAAAAGTTGCTTCCAATACATGGGCTAGAAGTGATTGTGATAAAGCTAATGCATTTTCAAAACACCTAGCTGAAACCTTTCGTCCAAGTGAGGATAGTGAAACCGCGTTCCTCAGTAGTATTCAACAAGGTCATGCAACAATCCCAGCAATCACCATTTGTGAACTTAAAAGTGAAATTAAAAAGCTTAAAGTTAAGAAAGCAGCTGGCCTCGATTTAATTACAACTGAAGTGTTAAAGCAGTTACCATACAAATGTTTACGGAAGCTCACCTATCTTTACAATACAGCAATTCGTCTGACACATTTTCCAAGCCTTTGGAAAGTTGCCGAAGTTGTTATGGTTCCTAAACCAGGAAAGGATCCTCACGTAGTCTCGTCGTATAGACCAATTTCACTACTTCTACAAATCTCAAAACTTTTTGAAAAATTAATTTATCTAAGATTAAAATCTATAATCGACGAAAAGCAGTTAATCCCATCGCATCAGTTCGGTTTTAGAAATAAGCGTTCAACAATAGAACAAATTCACAGAATAACATCAGAAATAGAAAAATCCCTGGAGAAGGGAAACGTATGCTCAGCTGTATTCCTTGACGTTGCGCAAGCGTTTGACAAGGTATGGCATGAAGGCCTTGTGCAAAAACTAAAATCATGTCTTCCGGTTGAGTATTGTGCTCTTTTAGAATCCTATATCATCATGAGATTTTTCCGTGTAAAGCAAGGAAATGAATTCTCTAAACTTAAAGAAATTGAAGCAGGAGTTCCTCAGGGAAGTATCTGAGCTCAACTTTTATATATTTTGTATACAAGAGACTTACCGTTAGCACCAAACAGTATGACTGCCACTTTTGATGATGACACCGCAATACTATGCGTCGAAAAAACAGTAGAAAAAACTGCGTTAAACCTGCAACATGCAATCAACTCTGTAGTAAGTTGGGCTAAAAAATGGAGAATAAAACTAAACGGTGGAAAATCGGTTCATGTAAATTTTACAAACAAAAGAATCACTTATCAACCTATAAGTATTCTAGATGTCTGCATACCATATGCAAATATAGCTAAATATCTTGGCATCATGGCATTTCGCATATTCTGCGAAAAATAAAAAGTGACAGCGGACTAGAGGAGCTGGGTTCGAACGTAACCTATGTTCGAAAAACACTTAAAGGGGACCTGCTTCTAGAACTAAAAAATGGAGCAGACACGAAAGCCGAATCTTTCCAAAGCGCCCTGGAAGGAGTAGTTGGAGAAATGGCTATGATACAGCCTAAAACCCACAACGTTACGATTGTATGCAAAGACCTGGACGAAATAACAACGCCCGAAGAAATCTGCTCAGCACTGAAAAGGGAGTGTGGAATCCAAAATCTAGAGATAGCAAATGTCAAAAGTCTGCGAAAAACGCGTAGTGGCACACAAATAGCACTTGTATATATGCGCGCTCAAGATGCTAAGGCCGCACTCAAACTGGGAAAAATAAAGATTGGGTGGTCGATCTGTCGCCTTCGAGAATACTCGCCTATTCCCAGGTGTTATAAGTGTTTCCATCTGGGTCACATGGCCCGTAAATGCTGCAGTTTGACAGACAGATCTTCCCTATGCACACGCTGTGGAACCGCAGGACACGTGGCAAAATCGTGTACAAACGTTCCGAGCTGCATGCTCTGCAAAGGGGAGCACTCTGTATTGAGTACGACTTGCCCAAAGTACCTCGAGATGACGAAATCTCTAAGTAAATGAGGATACTACAACTGAATCTAAATCATTGCGCAGCAGCACAAGACCTGCTAGATCAGACAATCATAGAGGAGAACATCGATGTCGCCATGCTAAGTGAACAATACTCCCAGCGTCCGGAAAGCACATGGATTGCAGACAAATCTGGCAAGGCAGCAATATGGTCCTGTAAAGGGCAACCTTTTAAGACCTGCTCCAGAGAAGCCCACAATTGCTTTACATGGGCGAATATTCAGGGGATTTATTTTGTAAGTTGCTATGCCCGTCCCAGTGCAGCTATCACAGAATTCGAAGATTTCCTCTTAAGGCTGTCTTTAGAAACCAGAGGAAAAACACCTATCATAATAGCGGGTGATTTTAATGCTTGGTCAAGTGCATGGGGCAGCAGATGCACAAACCACCGCGGGCGGCTAATTCATGAATATCTGAGTCAAACGCACTTAACAATAATGAACACCGGAACTCGAAACACTTACCAAAAAGGCAATAAAGGATCAATAATTGACATTATGTTTGCAAACGATTCGCTGAGTAGGCACATTAAGTGGGCGGTGTCTGACATATACACAAACAGCGATCATATGGCAATTATAGCACAAATCTCGTACTCCCGAGAGCAGGAACTTCTTAGCAGAGACACCTCCCGAAAGCGAAGCTGGAAGCAACAAGAGTTCGACCCAGACCTGTTTGAGCTAGTCTGGAGCGCATCAAAGGCATCAGGTGACAGCGCCACCCAATTGGTGGCAGCAGTTCGAAAAGAACTGATCGCAGCATGCGATGCAACAATGCGCAGAACATCACATCACAACAAGCGGCGGCCTGTATATTGGTGGAATGAGGAAATTTCCACGCTGAGAAAGCTTTGCCACTCAGCTAGACGGCGTCTGCAGCGTAACCGTGGCGAAACGAACGAAAATCGTCTTAGGGCAGAATTTAAAAGCCACAAGAAGCTTCTTAAGTCGGCAATTGCCCGAAGCAAAAAATCATGTTTTGAAAAGCTATGCGAGGAAGCAAACATTGACCCTTGGGGTACTGCTTACAAAATCTGTATGTCCAGATTTAAAAACAAGCAGCAGCAACCTAAAGACGCCTCTTTTATGGGAAAAGTCGTCGGAACATTATTCCCGAAACATGACCGAATTTCATATGTCAAGCGACGTAACGAAGCTGCAGAATCACCCCCGTTAGTCACGGAAGACGAACTACTGGCAATAGTAAAGAAAATCAAAAACACCAAAGCGCCCGGATTGGATGGCATACCAAACAGAGCTCTGAAGGAAGCCATAAGCTCAAAACCTCTAGTATTCGCTAAAATGTACAACGCTTGTATAAAGGAGGAGGTATTTCCCGACTCTTGGAAAGTACAGCGTTTGGTTCTGCTCCCAAAACCAAAGAAACCACCTGAAGAACCTTCATCGTACCGACCTCTGTGTATGCTCGATACAATGGGTAAAGTGTACGAAAATATAATACGAAACCGCTTGGAGTTAGCAATCCAGAAAGCCGGCGGATTATCAGAGAGACAATACGGCTTTATAAGAAAGAGATCCACTATTGACGCACTACGAGAAGTCGTCGATACTGCGAAATGTGCAGTAAGTGGCAAAAGATGGAAAGGTGGCACAAAAAAGTACTGCGCGCTGATTACCCTGGATGTCAAGAATGCGTTCAACTCGGCAAAATGGGCAGACATAATTAAAGCCCTGGATGAAATACGGGCCCCTGAATACCTCATAAACATAATAATGAGCTATTTTAAAAACAGAAGGCTGATTTTTGATACGGACGAAGGCACCAAGAGCTACTCTATCTCGAGTGGAGTACCCCAAGGGTCAGTGTTAGGCCCACTATTATGGAACCTTATGTATGACGGGGTGCTAAGAAGACAGCAACCAGCAGACGTTAAACTAGTAGCTTATGCGGATGATCTCATGGTCGTAGCAGTGGCCAAACATTTAGCCGACCTGAAAAATAAATGTAACGAGTGCTTAAATGGCCTACGCCAATGGTTCTCTTCTGTGAGTCTGAAACTGGCGGAGGAAAAAACAGAAGTTTTACTCATAAGCACTAGGAAGTTAGAAGAACGAATAGAGCTCACCATAGGGGAATGCGAGATTACTTCGCAGCCGCAACTGAAGTATCTGGGAGTAATATTGGATTCCAAATTAAAATTTAAAGAACACCTGAAGTATTCTTCCGCGAAGGCAAACAAAATTTATAATGCCCTATCAAGAATGATGACCAATAGAGGCTGTGTGCGTTCCAGCCGGCGATTCTTAATAGCGAAGGCAATGAGTTCCGTAATACTTTATGCAGCACCAGTATGGATACAGGCAATGGATATAAAATCTTATGCTAAACAAATAATTACAGTGCATAGGCTTTCTGCAATTCGAGTAATAAGTGCTTTCCGGACTATATCAACCGACGCTGCTGAAGTATTAGCCAGCATGCCGCCTATTGACATCCAGGGAGACGAACTCGAGCGTCTATATCAGCTATCAACGCCTAAAACAGTATCGGCAAGGACAGATGAGAGAAACAAGAGCATTAAAATGTGGCAGGAGCGGTGGAATTCCTCAACCAAAGGGCGTTGGACTCATCGACTTATACCGGACATCCACTCGTGGATAGAGAGACGACATGGGGATCTAGATTACCATCTGACCCAAATACTTAGTGGACATGGATGCTTTAGAAGCTACCTTTTCAGATTCCACAATGACATTAGTCCGAACTGTCCGACGTGCACAGAGTATATAGAAGACTCGGAACATGTACTATTTTATTGCCCTCGATTTTCGAATACAAGGGAAAAGCTAAAAACCACACTCGGTGGTAGTTTTACAGTCAATAATTTGACGACACTCATGTGTCAGTCGACTGATAAATGGAAAGCTGTCAGCGAAGCGTCAGCATCCATAATGACACAACTGAGACTTTTTGAACAAATTAGGCGTCCGTCAGTCCGCACAATAGATGAGACTTAAATGTCCTGTCCCTCCCACGAAGTAATACTTAATCGGTGGTCCCGTGGGAGAGTCTTGAGTTGGGAGTAGGTTAGTAGGTTAGGTTTAGCGGATTAAAGTCCCGCACTCCGGCTTTCGATGCTTCCCCCTACTATAAAAAAAAAAAATCTTGGCATCACGCTCGATGCTAGATTACGTTGAAAAGAGCATATTAAAATCAAAAGGATTGAACTTAATCTGAAATTGTCGAAAATGAAGTGGCTAATTGGGCGAAGGTCAAACCTGTCCATATACAACAAATTACTTCTTTATAAACAAATAATCAAGCCGGTATGGTCATATGGTGGGCAGCTGTGGGGATGTGCCAATGATGGCAGTATTAATATTATACAACGATTTCAAAACAAGGTGTTAAGAGGCATTGTAAATGCTCCCTGGTACTGCAGAAATGTTGATATTCATCGAGACCTAAGGGTGAATACAGTCGCCGAAGAAATAAGGAGTCAGGCAGATGCCCACTACAAAAGGCTTAATACACATGTGAACGAGGAGGCGAGAAATCTTCTTTTCGACACATGCCGCTCTAGTCGATTATGTCGAAAAAAACCACATATCTTAGTTGGAAGCTAAAATATAAAGAAATAAATTACTTACCATATATGTATGTATGAATATTACTATTAATTTCTATGTAATTTGTTTTAAAGTTATTCAAATCAAACTGATCGTTAGTTTCGAAACTAGTTGTAGTGATATAAACATTGTTAAAGTTTTAAAAATGTTTGTAACACAAAAAGAAAAAAATTTCACTTGTCACAAGAACGCTACTGCGGCTGCCGAAGACCTCGTCTAAGGCACCCAAAAATTCCCAGTTTGTAGAACTCTCACCAAATGTGTTGTTACGTTTCTTGATTCTTTTATATGTGCCCATTATGTTGATAAAACATCTAGTCGCTTCATCTTTAGAAAATGGAAATGTGCTATCAACATCCCGAATCTCCCGCATTATTTGTTCCCAAATTGTATTCCTTTTTTTTCTTCTTTGCACTAAATTTTGGTTCATATCGCAAACGTACTTCTATAAGGAGCTTCTTCCTCTCGTGACTCTACTTCTTTTCGCTATAAATAGACATTTCATCATATAACGACAATCATTATAATATTATGAAAATAAAAACATATGGCAACGCTTATGTATTGCTTGCACATAGAATTAAGTGCTTACACATTGTCCAACATAGGTTATGGGCCCAGAGCCACGTGGATTTTTAGACAAAAAGAATTCGCAAAGACACGTGCAGTTAAAGAATTGCTAAGAGACAAATGAGAGATCGGGGAACTAATCTAATATTTGATTTAAAACGACATATATAATTGCGATATAACTATAGTTAGTGAAAGTGAAAGACTTATTTTGTAAAGACAAAATTCAACATCAAGTAAAATGAGTTCAGCGGCTCTGATGCAAATAGATAAGCTGGATGGCCATAACTACGACAGTTGGTGTACCCAAATGAAGAGCATCCTTATACACACGGAATTGTGGAAAATCGTCAGCGGAAAGTTCGTGCGAAATATAGCTGTTGCAGATAAGTGGGATGAGCTTGACGAGAAGGCTCTAGCTACCATTACACTTGGCGTAAAGACGTCGCAGCTTATGCATATAAGGAAATGCAAATCGTCGTTGGAGGCATGGAAAGCACTGGAGACTTTGTACAAAGCTACTGGTCCCGTACGTAAGGTGTCATTATATAGAAAGCTGATCAACATGAAAATGGAGGAAAATGATGATATTTTGAAGTACCTGAATGATTTTAGCAACGTAGCAGACAAGCTCGCTGAGATGGATATAGCATTACCTGATGAGGTGTTGGTAATTATGTTATTGTCAAATTTGCCTAAAAGTTTTGATAATTTCGTAGTAGCTATGGAAACTAGAGACAATTTACCATCATTCAGTTTTGTGAACTCTAAAATCATAGAAGAAGGTGAACGTAAGCGAGGCGAATCAGGCGAGTCAAGCGGTATCCATGTATATGCACAGGTGAATGCAAGCAGAAACAACAACAACAGCAAAGGCAACAGAGAGTTGAAATGTTATGCATGTGGGCGACCAGGGCATTTTGCATCAAAGTGCAAAGCAAAGAAGAAACACGGTGATAGAGAACAGAAATCATATACCATGTTAGCAGCAACAAATATATCGTTCTTCAATTCCTCTGAGTGGTGCGTGGACAGTGGAGCTACAGCGCACATGTGCAGCGATCGTAAGATGTTTACGAAATTCCAGGAGCGCAGAGAGAGAGTTACACTCGCTGGAAGTAATTATATGTATGCTGAAGGAATAGGCGACGTGTTGTTAACGACAAATGAAGGTGATGTATTACTGACCGATGCTTTATATGTACCTGAGCTAGGTGGAAATTTTATATCAGTTAGCAAAATCATACAGCGAGGTTTTGTTGTAAAGTTTGCGCATGAACATGCTATCGTATGCGATAATATCGGAAGAATTATATTAAAAGCGAAACAAAGTGGTGGTTTATTTGTTATTAGTAAAGCGAACAATAAATGCTTTTATATAAATGGAGATAATTGTGAGAAGTGGCATGCAAGATACGGTCACTTGAATTATGGAAGTTTACAAGAACTTGCTTCCAAAAAAATGGTTCATGGTTTGGAAGATGTTAGATTTCCAAAATTTATGAATTGCACAACATGTATGAAGTGTAAAATCTACACACAGCCGTTCCCACAGAAAGTTAGTGAGCGGGCAAAAGGTTTACTTGATGTGATTCACACAGACGTTTGTGGTCCATTTAGAACAACTTCACTAGGCGGTGCGAAATACTATATAAGTTTTATTGATGATAAATCTCGCCGTGTATTTATATACTTTATTAAAAGCAAAGACGAAGCTTTCGATAAATTTGTAACATTTAAGAACCTAGTTGAAAGACAGACAGAAAGAAAAATTAAATGCATGAGAAGTGACAACGGGCTTGAGTTTGTCAATAAGAGGTTTGATAATTTGTTTAAAGAGTGTGGTATAAAGAGACAACTCACTGTTCCGTACTCCCCGCAACAAAACGGAGTAGCGGAGCGCATGAATAGAACGATAGTGGAGATGGCGAGAACGATGATGGCATATGCGAATATTTCTGAAATGCTGTGGGCAGAGGCGATTGCTACAGCTGTGTATATAAGAAATAGATCGCCAACAAAAGCATTAACTGGTATGACTCCCTATGAAGTGTGGACAGGCCGTAAGCCGTCGATTAAACACTTACGCGTATTCGGATCGATAGCGGTGTGTTTAGATAAAACTCAGAGCAATAAATTACAAGCAAAAGGTAAAGAGCTTAAGATGGTTGGTTACTCACTTACCTCAAAGGCATATCGACTTTACGACCCGGATTGCCGAAGGGTTATTGAGGCACGAGATGTTATGTTTTCTGAGATAGTTAAAGGCGAAGAGAATTCTGTTAGAGATTTAGTAAACTATACTCAAAAAAGTTTCATATTTGACCAGTCATTAGATGAACGTGATGCTAAAGAAGACGTTGTAAGCAATCAAAAACGTAATCGTGAAGACGATGATACTGACGATGATTATGTTGGTAATGAAGCCGAGTTTGAGGAGGAGGAGCAGGTGCGTTTCGGTCGTGGCAGACCAAGGTTTGTACGAACTGGTATGCGAGGTAGGCCGAAGAAAGCTCGACATTTATTAAACGTAATTGAAAGCTCAACAAATATTGACATTCCTCAAACGGTTGCAGAAGCATTAAATTGTAGATACGCTAAAGAGTGGGAAAATGCAATCAGAGAAGAGCATGCAGCTTTAATTAAAAATAAAACCTGGAGCCTTGAGAATTTGCCAGAAGGGCAACGCGCGATCGGATGTAGGTGGGTGTTTAGTGTAAAACGCCAAGTTGATGGGGCTATAGAACGGTTTAAATGCAGATTAGTTGCTAAAGGTTGTAATCAGCAATTAGGCGTAAATTATAAAGAAACATTTTCACCTGTAATTCGCTACTCGTCGATTCGTATGGTTTTAGCGTTAGCAGTTGAATGGAAACTATATGTGCACCAAATGGATGTGTGTACTGCTTACCTTAATAGCGATCTACACGACATAGTGTACATGAAACAGCCGGAAGGGTTCATCGACGAGCGACACCCAAATAAAGTATTACGGTTAAATAAAGCGATTTACGGATTGAAGCAGTCAGGCAAAGAGTGGAACGAAAAGTTAGACAATGTGCTGAAATCGATTGGCTATGTTCCATGCGTAAATGAACCATGTTTGTATAAGAGAAATCTAGAAGGTAATATTTCTCTTATTGCTGTATACGTCGATGATATGATTATTGCATGTAAAACGAAAAAAGAGATAGAGAAAGTTAAAGCTCAGATATCGAATATTTTTGACTGCGTTGACAAAGGACAGCTACGGTATTTTTTGGGCATTAAAGTTGAACGTAATGGAGAACTTGGTGCGATACATATTAGCCAATCTCAGTACATAAAAGATATTTTGCAGAGGCATAGTATGACACAATGCAGAACAGCCGCAACACCATTGGATGCAGGCTTTACAATAGGTTATAAAAATACCACATGCAAAAGAGTCGAAATCAGCGAATATCAGTCTTTAATTGGTGAATTAATGTATTTGTCTGTTTGTACTCGTCCAGATATAATGCATTCGGTGTGTAAGTTGGCGCAGCGCAATGCAGACCCTCATACGGAACATGTAGCTGGTGTAAAACATATTTTAAGATATTTGGCATCCACAGCTGATTTGAAGTTACGTTATAGCGCTTGTGGAAAACCCGTGCAAGGGTTCGTGGATGCAGATTGGGGTAATGATATGATGGATCGAAAATCCTTTTCAGGAGATGCGTTCGTTCTCAGTGGCAGTGCAATCACATGGCAGTCGAAAAAACAACAAACTGTGGCCTTGAGCAGCACTGAGGCCGAATATGTTGCTCTTGCGGAGGGAGTTAAAGAAGCGTTGTTCCTACGTAATCTATTAAACGAGATTGGGTGTGAGCAGCAAGAACCAACAATTATCTATGGTGATAACTTAAGTGCGCAGCATTTGTCTGAAAATCAAATGTTTCATGGTAGAAGTAAGCATATCGATATCAAGCACCACTTTATTAGGGATGTAATAAAAGATGGCAAAATTGAAATCAGATATATTCCAACTAATGAAATGGTTGCTGATATTTTGACAAAAAATTTAAGTAAAGAAAAACATACGAAGTTCACAGAGTGTTTAGGCTTAGAATAAAAGTAAGCAAAACATTTGCGTTGAGGAGGAGTGTTGAAAATAAAAACATATGGCAACGCTTATGTATTGCTTGCACATAGAATTAAGTGCTTACACATTGTCCAACAGCACGGAAAGAGATTTGTATGGAAATTATCGGATTCGTGATAAAAGCATACGAAGATGTAATGTTGGGACTCGAAGTGATGTTGCCGTTATATTTTCGACTGTAGACGTTACGATCAATGAAAGAAATATGATAAATTTTTCAAAAAGAAATGTAGTGACTTAGAATGTATCAGTACAGTGCCTCGTGAAAACTCTAATCAATAAAAACCATACTTGTTCGAGTTAACGAGTTGTTTGAGTCTTTGCTGGATATGAAGGTGCGTTGCCAAAAAGAAGTAAAGTTTTTTGAGGTAAAAAAGTAGTTAATAGAATAAATTTATTGGACAGAGTTGGTGTCACTAGTCTGTTTTTCATTAAAAAGAATATTTTACTATATTAGTAAGCGATGTCACGCGGTTCTAGCCGTAGCCTGTTTGGCGCCAATTGAAGATTCCAACCGTAAATAGGTCCTTCTACGGAGTCCCTTCCTCTTCCTCTGCATCGGTCTTTGTTCGCCGAGAGAGAACTGTCAACAGTGATGTGGAAGCCAAGAAAGCAGTACTAACGGGTCGGATGTTGAGGCCAATGATATCAATATCGTCTCATCGATGTATGTCTTATTGAAGAATTTACCTTCTCGATTAGCTCTACAGCTGGTATTATTTTCTCCAGCAACAGATTGAAGTAGTCGCATCATATAGAGTCACTTTGTTTGAAACCTCGTTTGGTATCGAACGGCTCAGAAAGGTCATTCCCGATCCTGACGGAGATTTTGTTATTGCTCAACGTCAGTTTTCACAGCCGTATTTGTTTTTCGAGAAAACCAAATTCAGACTTAGCTTTAAATTCAACAAAGAGGTGGTGTGCAACGATCTTTTTTTCATGAGTCTTTCCCAAGATTTGGCGCGTGGTGAATATGTGGTTAGTTGCGAGTTGTCCAGGCCTAAAGCCACACTTATAAGAGCCAATCAATTTGTTGACGGTAGACTTTATTCTTTCACACAGTACGCTCGATAAAACCTTATATGCGATGTTGAGGACACTTATATCACAGTGCTTGGCGCAGATTGCGGGATCTTCCCCTTTGGGGATTGGACGGGCGTGACCGGCAACCCATGGCCCCACCGCATTGCTGTTCTACA